>NC_053164.1:661666-694166 GCF_016835505.1 Polypterus senegalus
TTTTAATAATCTACTAAATCTCAAGCCACTTTCTTTTAACTCCAGATTAATTCCCACCACATTAGATTCCAAAACCCCTTCAACTTCTATTTCACATGAACACGTATGTAGTGTACTACATCTGATGGACTTAAGATAGTCACATACTTAACCTCATTAGAGACTTATACACTGAAGCCTATATTTCATTAGAATGCATGGAGGGGAACTCAGAGAAAATTATTATTAAAAGGGGAGTCAAGAAAGGTGACTCCCTATCCCCATGGCTGTCTAATATAGCCATCAACCCATTAATAGAATTACTAGAAAGGGAGAGACATGGTACCTCACTAGGTTCACACAAAATAACATCGCTTGCATTTGCAGATGGCTTAGTAATTCTAAGCAACTCATAGATTGAAAATCCTCAAAAACTTTTGTAAATTGTCGGGTCTAAAAGTGCAATCAACAAAACGTAAAGAAAGAAAAGAAAAAAGTCACAAAGGAAACTTATCTATGGCAAATAGAAGGAGTCGAAATCCAGAGAATATCTTCTAAAATCCAGTCAAATATCTTGGTATTCTACTTAAGCCAAGAAAAGATATTATCATCGAAGATTTAGAAAGCCAACTCATGCAGTGGAAATCAAAAATTGCAAAAAGCTCTTCTTAAACTTACCAAAAACTGTCATTATTAAACCAATACACAATTCCAAAACTAATATATGCACTAATAAATTCCACTCTGAACATAAATCTTATAAGAAGGCAGGACAGATTCATAAGAAATGCTACAAAATCTTGGTTTCGCCTCCCTCAATGTGCCAAAAATGGGATACTATACTCCAGCACTAGGGATGCTGGACTCGGCATCATTAAGTATAAAGCAATGATCCAGAACACTATCATTTGAATGTTTAGTAAATTTATCCTTTCGGAAGATCCAGTCTTAGTGGAAACCACTTGTCTTTTAAACAGACAAAGACTAATCAGAGACATTTGGAAAAAATTAGGTGGGAACCCAAAAATCTTGAAATATTGAAATATTAGACAGAATTTCCTGAAGAGAATCTTTCTCAGACATCCCTCAATGTTCAATAAATGGACCAAACCACCAGTTCAATGAAACGGAGTAGAACTGTTTAGAAATGATAAAATAAGCAATAACTGGCTAGCAAACCATAAAGAGAAGGAGATTTAAACTGTAAGGGATGTAGGAGAGACATTGAATTTTATTTTTATTTTTTCTCCAGCCGTCTGGAGTTTTTTTTGTTTTTTCTGTCCCCCCTGGCAATTGAACCTTACTCTTATTCGATGTTAATGTTGATTTATTTTTTATATTTATGTCTTTCATTTTTCTATTCTTTAATATGTAAAGCACTTTGAGCTACTGTTTGTATGAAAATGTGCTATATAAATAAATGTTGTTGTTGTTGTTGTTGTTGAATCAATATCACACATTCTTGGACAATGCCCCCATGTCCAAAAACAGAGAATTGCAAGGCATCACAAGATATAAAAATTATTTAGAGAGGAAAGTGAAGACTGCAATTTAGAAATCATCCTTTAAGACCGAAGAGGGTGCCAATCTACGACCGGACCTAATTTAATGGAGAAAGAATAAATTGATTATTTTGGATGTTATGATGAGATTCGAGACAAATGGCAGAGTGGCAAAAATGGCAAAAAAGGAAAAAGAAGATAAATATAAGCTGATCATCCGAGAAGTTTTAAAGTTCTGGCAATACAAAGAAGTACCAACTTTAAGAGTAGTAGTGGGAACAAGAGACAAATGGTACGAGTGGAACAATTATGCCCTTACACTCATAGGCCTCTAATCTTCATGCATCAAATCACTTGCCAAACTGTTCAGCATAAGCCTGTTATTTACCCTTTGGACATTCTACAAAATAACAGCATTCTGTAATGGCAGACCCCTTACCCGGCTGGCAGCTACACCTCCAAGACCTGTGGCCTGGATAAATTACTGAGGTTGAATCTAAATATCAAGCCATACCTCTAACAAATTAAACTTTTCCCCACAATCAACGGTGGAAATATAAGCACAAAAGAAAAGCAGATATGTAAACTTAAAATGATAAATTGTTTTAAATGAAACAGAAATATAGCAAAATAAATAAATATATATATCCCTCCACCAAAGCAACAACGTGACAACAACATATATGAATATAACAAACCTTCCCTTGCCCTTGTAACATATAACAAACAACACAAATAACAAAAATGAAGGAGATACACAAATGAACGGTCGTAAACTTGAGTCCGAGTAACAATTGTCCTGAATGCAGATGACTGGTTAACCGATATGTGGAGTGTTTGCATTTCCCAGAACAAAATGGAACAGCCACACCGTGTATCCTCGGCGCGTGGTGGATGATGAAATCCGACCCCAGGGTCTCTCGTGATGAGGATATTGGAGTAAGTCCGGTGGAATGAAAAACAGACAGGATGGAAATTCCCGATGTGGAATACTGTTTTAATTAAAGCCTCCCTGGCTACGGTCCATTGAGAGCGTCATCAATACCAGTGAATATAATGAGGCTTGATGCCCACATGTCTCAGCTTTTCAGAAATATGTACTCTGTCGCCTCCACATCCATGGAGAAACATAAGGAATGTACAAACGATATTACACTTTGATATTACACTCTCCTGAGTGCACTGATCACTCAGCCACTGCAGAACAACCTTTAGATTTGGAGAAAATTACAAATATGTGTCTAATTTGTATAAATAAAGCA
Source organism: Polypterus senegalus (assembly GCF_016835505.1). Lineage (NCBI taxonomy): Eukaryota > Metazoa > Chordata > Cladistia > Polypteriformes > Polypteridae > Polypterus > Polypterus senegalus. The sequence continues at coordinate 664,410 of NC_053164.1, forward strand.
AACATGCACTAATTGCTGTATATTGCAAAATAATTTTAATAAAAGACTAAATATGCAAAATTGCATAATAAAAGGTGCAGTAAGATCTCCGGAGAGCATTTATCACTGATCCATTGCAGAGGAACCTTTAGACACAATAATAAGACAAAAAACGCTGACAGAGAGGTGGAAGGGATTTAATGTGGGGCAGATTTTTTTTTTTTTTTGCAGGCTTAGTTAATTTAAGTGTTAAACAGAATAGAATATATAATTATAGTACTCTCTAAATATGAAAGTTATATTTTTATGGTCAATAATTTTATATGTCTGCATTGTTAATTGCTATTACTAAATTACACACTTTCTGCTTGTGGATTTGTTAGGCTAAGATTTTATTGTCCTTCTTTCTATATTCATATTGATGATGTCATAATTAAAAGATACGCTGTTCCATTTCTTTAGAGGGCAAAACTTTTAATTGTTAAAAAGGTTTTTAAAAAGGTTGTTAAATGGGTTTTTAATTGTTATTAAAAACCTGCCTTTCCCTATAGAGTGCCTCATTATTTTTGTGAGAAATCTATGAAATAATACCGTCAGAGTTTCCCAGAGTATAACTGCTAAGATGTATTTATATCAAAGAAATAATCAATTTGCTTGGATAGTAATTCTTTACAGTTCTCATAGGCTAATGACAGGGGTTTAAGACGCCAGCTACGAGATGAGTGTGTAGGACGCAGTAATTTAAGGCCCATGATCAGAGGGTATGGTCAGAGATAACAATAGCATCATACTTACAAGATTTGATAGTGGGCAAGAAATGATTGTCAATGTGGAAATCATTCTTGAGTAATAAAGATGTACAGGTGATAGGAAGCAGTAATTTTGTGAGTGTTCGGATTAGGGATAGATGCAAATCCATTCTGGAAGAGAGCTCTGTCGTCCATGTTAGTTGCATAAATATTAATCAAAGTCATTTTAGTATTAAATTTCCTGTCACCATCATATATCACTTTTTAGAATCAGATATTAGATCAGACACTACAAATGGAGTAATTCTGTGTATTAAGATTCCCAAACCACTGGTTTTCTTTGTATAAATGAAGTGAAAAATATGGCCAGATCACTCTCTTTGCAATCAAAACTGTTCATTGCTTAACAAGTGAATCACCTCTAAAATATTCTAACTTAGCATTTAGACTTCATTGTAAAAGTACTCTCTTTCTCTTTAATTCATGATTGAGGCCCTTGGTCATGAAAATTTTTCTTCTCGACTTTTGTTGACATTTTGTAGTGTTAGGTAGTAGATTGCTACATTTATTAGCTTTGCCATAGATTTCATATTATTGTCAATAGTATTAGGATATTTTACCGTGTTAGCCATTATGAATGTAGAGAGAAGTCAAGTACAATGACATCTTTTATTGGCTAACTAAAAAGATTATGATATACAAGGTTTTGAGACCTCTTTACATTGCCTGAAGAAGGGCCCAAGCTGCCTAGAAAGCTTTAATATCCATCCATCCATCTATTATTCAACCCGCTATATCCTAACTACAGGGCCAGCCAACACAGGGCGCAAAGCAGGAAACAAACCCCGGGCAGGGTGCCAGCCCACCGCAGAAGCTTGAATATTGTAATCTTTTAAGTTAGCCAATTAAAGGTGTCATTTTGCTTGACTTCTCACTACATATTATTGCCAAGTGAGTTAACTTTCTTAAGGGCAGTGGGATGGTATAAAAAAAAATTTAGAAAGTTGGATGAAATTAATTTAGGATATTAACAGAGCTGTTGATTAATCATGTGACAAAAAGAGAAGGAATTACAAAAAATACCATTAAGAGATTTAACACAAATATTTTATTTGGATGAACAATAGGCAAATAAGGATTAGGGAAAATAGTCAAAGGATTAGTAAAGGAGTCTTGCAGGATGGAATTGGTGATACTTCAGTAGATGGGACTCTAATGCAGAACATCAGACAGAATGAATATTATCATAAACAAAGATGGAGGATTGACAGAGTACAAATTATAGTGCAGCATGAAGAAAGGAATGCATCACAATTAATAATACATTCAGGGGACAGAAAGGTTAATGTATTATTATTTATGTTAATGTACATCCACTATGGGGTCTCGAGTTGGAAAGTCTACTCCAAATTGTCCTAATCTTGCTCTCAGGGAGACATCACAAAACCCCAATTCTAAACTTATAAGTCCATTAGACGTATAGCATATAAATCTGATCTGAAAGACTAATTACAGACTCTAATTCGAATCTTATTTCAAAGCCCTAAACATAAGAAGCTGATATAATAGCCTCATTGTGGGGATTATTTACAAAATCCAAAATGGAAAACTCTATTTCAAGATTTTGACACCAAAGAAGAGGAGTATAGAGATAAAAACTTGGAAAGAGGCTTATAGAAGTTGAAGGGGTTTTTGATCTAATGTGGTGAGACTTAATCTGGAGTAAAAAGAAAGTGTCTTGAGATTTAGTAGGTTATGAAAATCAAATGTGTGACCCGATCAGAACGGAGATAAGCAAATTTATTAGAGAGTAAACTTGTAATGAATCCTTCTATGGCGAGACCAGATTTTAATTAAATGTTTAATTAACAACTCGGGAGGGACAGTATTAAGTGATACGGAGAGCAGAGAAAGTTCACAGATTGATCCTGAATGTTCAGGGTTGAAATGGAAAAAAGCTCATTAACAGAGAAGAAACATAAAAGAGAAGGACCAGAAAGAAAAAAAAATTGTGTTACCTGAGATGATGAGGAATTTGTCAAAGAGTTTATGGAACTCAATACATCAATCCCCTAAAAAACAAAGAAAAACATAGGAAGGAGAAGAAAGACAGGGAGATCATGAAATGGAGCTAGAAAATAGATATCAGAACAAATAAGAGAGGAAAAGGAAAAGAATTTACTTACTGAGGAGAATGTTGTCTGGATCCACTTCATATATAGGGGGAGAGCAGCAGGAGGATTTGTACCTGAAAGACAAAAACAGAATATTAGTGACATACAAATTGAGGAAGAAAAAATAATATAACTGGTAACTTACATGAACCAATTGTACATGAGAGAAATCATCAAAACAACAGAACTTTGTAACTTTGCCCTAAAAAATGATTATAATAGTGGGTGATTCTGACTTGAGTAAAATTACATCTTACACCCTCCCTGATTTGAAATTGATAGTTTTCTAGGGTCAAAATTTTAACAATCAGATAAGATTTTTGATAAGCTAGAACCCAATACTTTGATTTTATCAATAAGCCTTAATGATAGAGACATGTAACTCAAAATATAGTAAAGAAACACATTCAGACAATGAACCAGAATATGAGAAAAATATATTGAGAAGGTTGGAGATGATAATTCTGGAGGGATGAAATGAAGGTGTGAGCAGAAAGGTTCAGAATGGTGGTTTTCCACCACTTGGGAATAAGTAGGATTAAATAAATTTTTAGGCATATTTATTAATTTATGAAATAAAAAATATAGATGTGTAGGAAGCATGGAAAAAAATAATAAAATATATGAGTTGATTTTTTTTGGGGCGGCACGGTTGTGCAGTGGGTAGTGTTGCTGCCTCACAGTAAGGAGACTTGGGTTCACTTCCCGGGTCCTTACAGCATGGAATTTGCATGTTCTCCCCGTGTCTGCGTGGTTTCCTCCCACAGTCCAAAGACATGCAGGTTAGGTGCATTGGTGATTCAAAATTGGCCCTAGTGTGTGCTTGGTGTGTGTGTGTGTGTCTTGCGGTGGATTGGTTCCTGCTTTGCACCCTGTGTTGGCTGGGATTGGCTCCAGCAGACTTCCGTTACCCTGTGTTCAGATTCAGTGGGTTGGAAAATGGATGGATGGATGGATTTTTCTTAGATTATTCAGTTAGGAAGAGCATGCTTATAAAAAATCTGAAATAACAAGCCGTTTATATGTATTTACTGGATTGTGTTTTGTTATCACATTATAGTGAAATATATATTTTGTATAATTTGTAGGTTTGGTTTCAAATTGTATTACTTTGGCACTTATTAAAGAAGGACACTTATTTCCTATACTGACTGTGTTCCTGTTACTCTCAGTTAAAAATAAAAAGGGGTAACGTGCTGTTATGAATAAAGAGAAAGGTCCCATGTGGTGGAGTTCACTTTAAGAACTTAATTGGCACTTAAGGAGCTCGTTACACAGACACCTGAAGGTAGAAAGATCTCTTTATAAAGGTCTTGGTAAGAGAATCAGCCATTGTCAAAGGAATGGGTTTAGAGAAAAGTAGTTGGGGTTTTTCTACTTAATTTCTAGGGTTTGGGTTTTTTTTTTATCTTTATCTATCTATCTATCGAGAAAAAAACGAAATAACTAAAGGAATTCATTGTAAAAAAAAAAAGGTAATATAAAGTGTAATTTCTAAGACATTGATGTTCTGTGTAAGACTTGACTTGGACTTAACAGATTTTTTTAAATGTAGTGGATCTGAAAAGAGGCCATTTATAGGTTTGAGGACAAATATTGTTATTTGGGTGACCTTTTTTAACTAAAACCTAACCAGTCTCTGCTTTCAAATCAAATGAAGGGGAGATTTTGAAGAAAATAAAAAAATGAATTATTGTGTCTAAGAAATGTATGATAATATTGAAAGAAGGAACATAAGACAAGAAGAGTTTTTTGGGGGAATTGTTTTAAATGTTTTTAGGAACCCATTTTTTAATGGGTTGATTTTACACTTAGTGGTTTTATAGCTGTGGTTTTGCTTTTATTTTCAAAGAAATGGGGGTTGTTTTTAATGGATATTTGAGAAGAGTCAGTTTTCTCTCATAAGTGGCTTAAGATGCAGTTTAAACCCATTTGGGAATTCTGAATGATGCACTTTGTAAAAATAAACCACCAAAGACATTTTATAGACTTGCAATAAAAGAGGCCTTCTTGGTAAAACCTTCAGCTCCTGACATGGAGGTTCTTTTTATTTAAGAAGGAAATACAAGAAATGGTCTGCAACTCATTTTACAAATCTTTCAAGAACAATATAACTATTTACAAGAATTAAAGAAACTGGGATTAAAACGAGATGCAGAATGGGGGTTAACCTTTATAAGGGAGGTTGGCTGTTAGAAGAATAACTTTAGAAAAGTGAATGAAAATTTGATTAGGAAAGTAAAGCAAGAGAGTTGCTAATTTTTAATAATGAGATAAGTGGAGGAGTCCTTACACAAACAAAACCTCATTAGAAGATTAATCACAAATTGCCATTTACTTAACTAAAGAAGACATAAATCAAAATGATGTTGGACTCGGGTAGGAAGAAAATGGGGAGATATCCATGGAAAAGATTTTAATGGATAAATGTATACAATACTTCAGCTGTTTGGGGGATATCGCACAATCCTAATCCTATCTAAAAATCCACAATGTGATCCCAAAGTTAAATGTATCTAACAACCCTAAATTGAAAGAATCATCACAGATCTTAAGCCTAAACATGAGTTTGGAATTGGATTGAATACTGGAAACCTATAGAGAGAAAGTCAGAATCTCATCCTGGAGGTTCATTGTAAAGAAAGGAAAAACTTATTAAGGAGGAGGAAAGGTATAAGAGAAGACCCAAATAATACTTGGATATACTTGCCTGGTGAGGGATTAGTAAGGACCTTATGGAACATAATACATTGACTTTCAACAACCAAAGAAGATCAAAGTGAGAACAAGGAATACTGGGGAAAAAGTTGGAAGCAGTTAAGACCAAATTGTAGGCTTTTTTGCATTTTATTACATTTTTTATTACACTGTCTATACTGCACAGCCCTACCCTGCGGGGAAGTTGGCATGTCCTTATCCAAATCTGACCTAGGGTCAGGCATAACAATGGATGGCATAGGTGTTGTTAACAGACTATCGTTTTGGTACCAGTTTGGTGAATTTTGAACCACATGTATGAGTTATTTGGTTACGTTTTGTCCGCATGCGTGCACACCCATTTCAAATATTGGGAGGAATTCAGATTAGTTTTTGGCATTTATCTCTAAAACTACACCGTCCTCACCAATGTGACAGACATCAACGGAAAGACAACATCCCCTCTACATTTTAATATGCATTTTTCTACTTTTTTCAGCCTTTTGCTATGACCATTTCCACTATTACTGAAAATATTACACAATTTTTGCCAAAATTCTTCAAATCTACAAATTACTCAGCAATTGGTAACATATCAATGTAGAGTGGGCATCTTGATTTACATTTTGATAAGCAATTTGTTTTTTTGATTAGCCTTGTTTCATGATTTTGCGCTATACATCCATTACTGCACTTGATAACAACACTTAAAATAACTACAACAAGCATTCATGTATTTAGAATACAGGTATTTTATTGAACAAAGCATCAAAAGAAAGTTACAACAATAGTAAAACGATTCAAGTTACATAGTGATACTTTTATTTTTTTGTCTTCTTGAATTAAGTCTTTTATTTTTCAGTGATTCCCACAGCAATTTTTAATGGTCACAGCCAGTCCAGGTCCTTTCCTTTCCCATTGAAAGCTGTGTTCTTTACCCAGTAATCAAATAGGAGTTCTTCTTTTTTTGCTTTTATGTCCTTGTTTGTGATGAATAGAACAACATCCCTCGGTCCCTCTCCAGTGTCTTTGGTGAAACACGGGGGCTGCAGGTTGGCTCATTTTGACGAGTGGTTGATTAGACGACCAAAAGTTTCCATATTTGGGTGACATGAGTATGGAAATGTCTTGGCATCAATGCAGAAGGCATCCTGTCTTGAATTCTTGCAAAAGATGTGGTAGCCAATCTCGCCAGCCTGCACATCTTTCCTCTTCATTTCTCCTTCTTTGAGGCTGATGTTTCTTCTGTGGTAGTCAGACTACCTCCCTAGCCTGGATCCTTTTGGCTGGTGTAAAATCCTCTTCCTTTTTCTAGGATGTCATCGCAGACATCCAGTCCCTTCCACTTCTGACTGGAAACTTACGCCGAATGCATCTGTCTATTTATGAACTAGTGGACTTTACCAATAGAATAGTTTAAGGACAGGAAAAATGGAAGAAAAATTTACAAAGAATGTGCTGCCACTGAAGGGCTTTCTGCTCATCCCTCCAACGGTCATAACACATCCTATCATGCATCCTAGTGAGCACCTTCCTCTGCTTCTTGGGGATGTGTGCAATTTCCAGTGACACTGGATAACAAACTTTTCATTAAGGGTTGCAGCAACCCTCTTTTTTTCCTATGAGATCTCAGCCAAAAAAAAAAAAAAAGACGCATAAAACAAAGAAACTCATTGAATTATGTGGAAGTATGTTTTAAAAGGAGGATAATTCCTCAATTCAACTCACTCTGAGCTACTCTCACTCATTGGGGTCTGTATGAGGAGCTTTACTGGCGATGGTGTCCAGTCGGGCAAGACGATAATGCTTCTCTGCAGTAGCATTACTGTAGGCCAGGTAGACAACCACGGTGCTCTTGTCAATGTCCTTACAGGATCTTGTGGCTGCTGTTTCTTGGACCCTCCTGGCCACACCGGTGGTGATCTCCATGATCTTGTGCCTGTAAGCCCATGTTTAGAAACCTATTGCTTTGGTTGATGTTCAGATGATTTGCTGAATTCATTAGAATTGCATCTTCAGACATTTTTATTTTGCTTAAGTTCCACAGAATCATTTTTAGAATGATGGCTTCTAATTTTATAATACTTAGTCCTACATCTTTGGTACTTGAGTAATGAGTACCGTTAGCGGCACTTACACTTCTCTCAAGTCTTTTGAGGATATTAATGTTCATTTTTGTATTTGTCAATGCATAGTTTGGTTTGGGAAGAGCAAATTTGGTTTAATAAAGCAAATTTTTGAAATGGTTTGAGAGGGGCTTTCATGATTTTAGTTATCCAATTTGTAAGTCGGGTTTGTATATTTCCTAATGTATTCTTTTTTATAGGGTACATAAATATTCCTTGATATTCAACTGGTGGTTTTGAGGAAATCTGAATTTCTCTTCCATTGATTTGTAAGAATTCTGACGTTTTTGTTATTTTTGTCTTCTTTCATGTGTAGAAGAAATCTTTTCATTTTGTTAGTTGTATTTTAAGGCCAGTGTTTCTGTTCTTAGAGTTCTTTAATATTTCCAAACATCATTCCATGAGTTACTTAATATAACACGGTCATCTGCCAAGGCTAATGTTGTGATCTTGTTGGAGCCTAGGTATGTACCTTACCTTTCTTTCTCCAGTGTGTCTATCGGAGGATCAACTCCTATGTTAAATAGAAGGAGAAAGTGGATTCCCTAAATTTTTTCTTTGTGCCATATTTTTGCACGCTCTTTCACATGGTATAGAAATTTGTTCGAAATAATATATTTATTAGACTTTTTTAGAGTATACATCGCCAATGCTGCATAGACCACTGGGGCCAAAAGTGGACCATCATGGCTAAATGGAAAAATGGGTGGGATGGTGTACCTAAATGCACGTACGCTCACATTTTTTGCAGGGTTTTTCACTGTTTCCGGTAGTGTTCGGTAAACCTGTACAGTTTTTGTAAGTTTGTGAGACTTAGGGCAGAGGGGCAGACGGGGTGATGCTTCATTTGTCCCCCCAGCATTGAGTACAGGGACATCTTCGGATTTCTGATTAGTCAATACTTGACTCAGACGTGAAATGCCACATGTGTGCTGTTTTTCATTTTCCATACAGTATCTCTGTCCCAGCAGAACCTGGGGTAATAAAACACCCAGTTTCTGAATCTGCAAGGATAGTCCTTCATTTTAATACTAAATTGTGGACTGTTGGAGCAGATTTGAGCATTTTCTAATGTTCTACATAAATCTGGCTGTACTGCACAGCCCCATGAGGGAAAGGTTGGCACATCCTTATCTAAATCCGAGGTAGAGGCAGACATAATGGGTTGCTGGGCAACGGTATCGCATAGGGACCAATTTGGTGAATTCTGAACCACATTTTTGTCTAATCGTAAATATTTCTACACTTGCGTGCATGAGAAATTGAGGTCAATTTTTGATATTTATCTCTTAAACTACAGCTTCCTCAGCAATGGGTGAGAGATCAATTGGGGACATCCTCATCTTCATTTTGATATGCATTTTTAGGCTTTGTTTCACAATTTTGCTATATGCAACCCTGTTTCCATATATGGCCAATGGGTAGACACCTGTTCATATATTCATAGTAGTGCACATGCAGCCCTGGACATCTAAGGACATTACAGACCAGTTTTTGCTCAATCTCCCGTGACTGAATGGTTCCACTGCAATGGATCAGTGATCAATGCACTCGGGAGATCCTGCTGAACATTTTGATATGCAAGTTTTGTATTAGGCTTTTATTTCATTATTTTGCTCATCTATGCATTAACACCCATAAGTCTGTATCAATACAAATAAGAGCAAAGTTTTTGGCAAATATTTCCAAATTTAAATTCGTTATCATAATGTGTCATTGGTAAAGACAGTTATTTTGTTTATGAACATTTTGAAATAAACCTCAACTTAGCCTGGTGCTCGACATCATGGTTTTTAAACTGGACATCAAATCAGTTCTTTAAACAATATGTGTAAGAGTGAAAACACTATAACAAAAACACAAGTCATAAGTCTGAGCATAGAATTTATTTGGTATCAAAAAGCATAAACTAAAGCATTGATAAATCACATTTTTTGTATAAATGTGTTTTTAGACAGTTGAAGAAAAATTACAAGAAAAAACTATTTAAGATTCAGCAATAATTCGGGAACAGATCAATAAAAATCAAGATAAGATCCGCTGGCCAGGAGGACAGAAAAAAATGTGCATATATAAGGGTGTTACAAGGCCAAAAGACCACATTCTACCTAACATTAATATTCCTAACCAAAACCAATTTAGTTTTCATCTTCACGGAAGAGATTTGATGAAGTTTGTCTTGTAGACCGCTGATGTTACTGACTTCATCCAGTGTCTGAAGAGCCTTCGTGGTGTCTTGGTCTGGTGATGCTGGTGCAAATCCCTAACACTAAGAGAAAAAAGATGGAATAGTGACATTAGTACAGATTGGAGTTTCCTGAAGAAATTGATAATTCTCAAATCAAACTAGTGCTGTTTCTGTACTTTTGTTCTTGTTCTAATCCCTGTTTGAAACTTGATACATGGGCTCGGAGCATGTCAAACACGGACAATTCTATGTGTGTTACACAAGCTAATACATAGGAATGTCTAATACACAGAATTTAGCAAAACAGACTCTTACCGGAGGCTAATCGTCAAGCAGGTCAGGTCGTAGCCTTCACCCTGAAAGGACTTGCAGTTGACCCCTTAGTCGAATTTATGCTCTTCATCTTTGGCGATGTCCTTCGTGGCCCGCAAAAGGACTGTGTCTGTTATACTGCCATACACCAAACTCTTGCACAGTACTGGCTTGAGGTTGAACCGCTTCCTAGAATGGTTAATACAGTGTCAACATCTGGATGGCACTCACATGGGAAACTCTGAGCATCAATTGCCATCACTGTGTCCCCCTGTGTTTTATAGAAGACGCAGCCCCTCTTCCTTTGTGACTCCCCGCCCACGGTAGTCACAAGCTATGTCTCCTTTGGAGAAATTGCGGGTCACAACCACTCCTGCAACAAAACAAGATTACATAAAACAGCCATTTTAACACACGAAGTACATTTCCATCCACTGCAGTAGAAAGGAAGGAAATGATTAATTGTGCACACGACAAGCTGTCAGTCAGGATAGCCATTTATGTAGTTATACTTGCAGCCTCTTCCTCCATTGAAATGGCAATTGTGGCCACCTGTGTAGCTGCGGTTTTGTGATCTTTTACAGCAATGACTTTTGGGTAGTTTGGGGCATCTTGTCGGTCCCACCGCTCAGTCACTATGATGTTATACTTGCAGCCTCCCTCAACCACCTCCTACAGCAATGATGTTGGGGAAGTGCCCAAGTCACATGCCCTCAACCAATGTGAAGCCTCCAAGTAATCTTTTAATAATTTCATGTCCTGTTTTGGGATGTCCATGCTTTTTAAAAGATTGCCAAATATCTCCAGGAATCTTGGTTTTGCAACTTTCAAGATCTTCTGTCATCAAGTCATTTTATTAACTAATATGTGTAAGTAAGAGTGAAAACATTAACAAACACAAAAGTCATAAATATGAATGAATTTATTTTGTATCAAAAATCATTAACAAAATCATTTACAAGGGACTTATTTTTATTTATAAAATACATTTTTGTATAAAAAGCCTTTAAAAGGTCGAAAAAAATTAAAAGAAAACAATCCAGCGTCTGAAAGATCATTGTGTCTTAGTTTGGTGGTGCTGGTGCAGATCCCTAAAACAGAAAAAAGAGAATAGCGGGATTAGTACAGTTTGAAGTTCCCTGAAGAAATTGATAATTCTAATTCCAAAATTATTAAATTATCAAGTCAAACTAGTGTCGTTTCTGTACTATGGTTTTTTGTAATCGCTGTTTAAAACTTAATACAGGGGCTAGGAGGATGTCCGCATGTATCAAAAACAGATTTTATGATATGTTAAACTAGCTAATAAATAGGAATGTGTAATACACAGAATTTAGCAAAACAGACTCTTACCGGAGGCTAATCTTCAAGCCAGGTTAGGTTGTAGCCTTCACCACGAAAAGACTTCCGGTTGACCCCTTAGTCAAATTTAAGCTCATCTTCAATGTTAATGTCCCGCAGAAGGATGGTGTCCGTTAATTTTCCGTGTACGGAGATTCTGCACAGTACCGGCTTCAGATTGAAGCGTTTTTTGGAATGGTTTATCCGGCATCCAAAGGTGTCCCCCGTTTTATAAAAGAAGACAGCCCATCTCGTCTGTTTGGCTATGCACTAGCCTTAGTCTTTTTGTGACTACCTGACCATGGTAATCACAAACTGTCTCCTTTGGAAAATCGTCGGGTTGCAAACACTCCTGCAACAAGACAACATGACATAAAACAGCCATGTCAAAGCACTAAAAACACTGATTTTTATTTTATTTCAAAATAAAAAAACAAAACATTTCTTACCAAATCCTTTCTCACTGCCACAGTCTTTTATATGGAGCCCCCTCCACCTCAGATGCTGCACCGTCCTGGAAAATTTGCGGTCGTCTTCTACTTCATTTTTGGAAGCAGGTTTACAAAGGCTGACGATCTCCCCTGCATTTGGACTCCCATCCCTGCCTCTGAATTTTCCGTTGAAATGTTTCCAGGGTCAGTTTGGTGCAACGGTACATAGCAAAAATAAAAAAAGACAAAGTCTCAGTTTTAATTCTCTTACTTTTTTCTACACATTATAAATCCTGGAAAACAAAATTCAAAGATCAATCCAATCAGAGTGCAATACTCACATAAAATGTGCGTTTTGTCTTTCCATGTACTGGCAGGCTCTCCACCGATCATAGCAAGATCAGTCCTCACCGAAACCAGCCTCCGTCCTCATCTTCTTTGTAGGAGGCTGGCCTTCAGTGGACACTGGGAACAATGATGAGAACAGAGCAAAGTCAACGTCTTTCTTAACTACTTGCTTGCCAACAGTCCTGCTTGTACCAGGTGTTTCTGCCAGTTCCTCACCAGAACTGGAGGATCCTAAATATGTCTGGACAATGTCAATAGTATTAGCTACTACTGCATTGTCCCGGCCGCGATAGTGGCTTTCTGCTACTTCGGTTGTGTGAGCAAGGTAGTTTGCCAGGTTGCGTTTTTGTTCGCTTGTGAAATTAATACCAGCAAAGGTCTCCACCGCTTTCCTGACCTCAGTGCTGGTAGTGTTGGGAACGTTAAACCTGAAAAACAAAGTGCATGGGCATTTATTACAAAAAACAGTTTTACAAGGTGAGAGAAAAAAATGGTGCTATTTTTAATTCAATAACAATTTCACGTACATAACGTGCAGCCGCTGCACATCGCTAGTGCCGCTATTAATAGGTCCTCCTTTGACTGACAAGAAGAACCTGTCATCGTCTACAATATCCTTTTATTGCCACACCGGACAAATGCTTTTGAAGTATATATCCATCCACTGCAAGAGAAAGGAAGGACGTGATTAATTGTGCACATGACAAAATGACATTCAGGATATCAATTTATGCAGTTATACTTACAGCTTCTTCCTCCATGGAAATGGCAATAGTGGCCACTTGTGTAGCTGCAGTTTTGTGATCCCTGACAGCGATTACTTTGTGGCTGTTTGAGGCTGGTTGTCTGTCGAGCAACTCGGTGACTCTCATGCCCTCAAACACTCCTGGATGCTGAAAGTGACTTAGCATTATGTTTTCCTCCAAGTAATACTTAAAGAAGGTCATTTCCTGTTTTGGGATGTCCATGCCTCCTAAAAGATTGCCGAATAGTTCCAGGAACTTTGGCTTTGCTACTTTCAAAATCTTCTGGCAATCTTATGTTTCGCGATCCTTTTGTTAGTCTGGAATATTGCTCCCGTGCAATTGGCTTTCTGGCCATGTTTAAGAAGTTTAAGTAGTCTTGACATTTTTGGGGCAGAAGTTTGTCCTCCTTTACGTAATCCAGACAAAACTGCAAGTGCTTTACAAATCGGATCATGCACTTGATATAATTCAGGCGTGTTGATGGAGCCATCTCAGCATCTTTTAACTTCAGGAACTCCTTTCCTTTTTCTGAGTCAAATAAGTCGAAAGTTGGCTCCATGTCATCTGGCTGCAAATATTTTAGGTATCTTGCGACATTGTCCACCTTAAAACAAAGAATCAATCAGTTAAGCATGTGTGAACATTGGGATCATATTAAATAAAGAAACACCAATTTATTGAATGTAAATCCTCACCTCCTGTTGGCAATTGGGGACATGGAGCATGTTAATAAGGTGGTCCTTGAAACCAGAAATCAGCCGAGTGTTTTCAGGAAATTTTTGATACAGGCCATGCTTCTCCATTTGGACCCTCACAGTACTTGTGAAGGCCTGCTGAGGTCTAAAAAAAGAATTCAAATACAGACACATTGACATCTAACATTGACAGAAGTTTGTAACTTTAACAGACAGAAATTAATGGGGTTCAGACTGGTCACCTACCTCTGCCAAGTTGGGTCATCCTCCTTGATGTTTTCCTCACTTTCCTGGGAAGAAGTGTCTGGTGCCACAGAAGCAGTAGTTTCAGTGGACACTGAAGCCGCTGGAGGAGCCACTGAAGATATGGCTGGAGAAGCAAAAATGGCAGGAGGCTTGTTAATAAAAAAATGACCTCTCTCTTTGAGGTAATTTATCAACAAAGGATAAGTTGTGGGGTGATCTTTAATCAGGTCCAGGCAATCCACAACCCTGCTTTCTATTCCAAATTTTCTGTGAGATTCCCTGGCCCTTTTCACTTCAGCCTTTATTTCTGCCGGTGTGCGATCCTTCATACATGTTCTTGTCAAGTGGACCGATATCATCTTCTGTGGCTTTTCACCAATCAAGCAGTACATTGCGATGCTGGGGACCACTGTAGGGGAAAGTCGGACAAAAACAGCAAAAACATCACAATCTGTTTTATCAAAATAATCAAATAATGAGTTAAATGTAAATAGTGGAAATATTTTCACTTACCTGCACTCAGTAGACTTGTCCATTGTCAGTGAATCAAAGATACTCTGCTATAGTCTTGTGAAGTCTTGTTAATTTGAAAGAACTGTTATGACTCTCTTTGTCTTAGTAGGCTCTTATAAGGGATTGTTTGGGGGTTGTCCAGACGCTGCCCCTCAGGTGAAACACCTATCAGGGGAATCAACCTTTAGGGGAACCGCCCCTTAGTGGAACCGCCCAACAGCTAAAACAGCCCAAAGACGTTAGTCAAATGACTGTGTATGTACAAACCCCATACATTTGTACAGTGGCACAATTGCCACAAATTACCACCTCTGAACGAATAGCAGTGTATACCCAGGTGACAGTAAAAAGTACACGGAGTGTTTACATGTAAACATGTATCTTAATGTTTTCTAAACAAAAATTGAGGCTTTTTGTCATATTAATAGTGTGTTGTGTACTCACACTGTTAGTTACATGTGTTAATTGTAAATATTGTCTTAGTTGATCTACCATTCATTCAAGTCTCACACATATATACAAACAGACACATACATAGTCCTTTGCCACAACACCATACTGCCGGCATACAGAAACACTATGAAAATAGTGCAAATAAATACACACAGCAGAAGCACAAACACATTAAATTCATAGTCCTAAGAAGGCTTTTGTTGTTTCTACTAAAGTGTATTCTGTACTTGCACTCTTAGTTACACTTGTTAGTTCATTTACTGAGTGGAGATCACATTCATTTTAAACATGCAACAATCTGTATTAAAGTCTTAAAAGTGTGCTAACTGAAGATGCTTAAATACATTAAATTCACCAGGCTAAGTTAAGGAGTTTTCATTTTAAGTTTGTCTCAAAATGTTCACAAGCATATTTATTTGTCTATCCATGCCTGAACTCCCATTTCGAACAATTGCTTCCCGTGTGGTTCTTATTTAGCATTGGCAAATTCACAAAATTAAAGTTTAAATGTGTTTTTGGGGAAACAAACATTAGTCAGGAAAATTTTATTTATGCTATATGTGGTAGCATTTTACTTGACACATTCGCCTATTGTCTTATAAAAAGAAATTTGTTTTGTATTTTGATTTTTTATTCTGTTTTATTCTTGTTTTTCCAAAATATCTTGCGATAATAAACTGCGAATGGCTCATTACATCAGTTATGTTCCCTTTGATCGCTCCACGTTACTTGGATAACTGTGGTAATTCTAGAGCTAATACATGCCAACGAGCGCTGACTACCGCCCCGGGGGGATGCAGGCATTTATCATATGAAAAACCCACCCGGGCCCCTGCGCCCGGCCCTCTTTGGTGACACTAGACGACCTCGGGCCGATCGTGCGCACTCCGCAGTGGCGACGACTCATTCGAATGTCTGCCCTATCAATTGTCGATGGTACTTTCTGTGCCCACCATGGTGACCACGGGGAATCGGGGTTCGATTCCAGAGAGGGAGCCTGAGAAACAGCTACCACATCCAAGTTAGGCAGCAGGCGCGCAAATTACCCACTCGCGGCTCGGGGAGGTAGTGACGAAAAACAACAATGCAGGACTCTTTCGAGGCCCTGTAATTGGAATGAGCGTACTTTAAATCCTTGCACGAGGATCCATTGGAGGGCAAGTCTGGTGCCAGCAGTCACGGTAATTCCAGCTCCAATAGCGTATATTAAAGTTGCTGCAGTTAAAAAGCTCGTAGTTGGATCTTGGGATCGATCTGGCGGTCTGCCGTGAGGCAAGCTACCGCCTGTCCCAGCCCCTGCCTCTCCGTGCCCCCTCGATGCTCTTGACTGAGTGTCCCGCGGGGTCCGAAGCATTTACTTTTGAAAAAATGAGTGTTCCAAGCAGGCTTCCCCGCCCAAATACCGCAGCTAGGAATAATGGAATAGGACTCCGGTTCTATTTTGTGGGTTTCCTGAACCGGGGCCATGATTAAGAGGGACTGCCGGGGGCATTCGTATTGCGCCGCTAGAGG
Source organism: Polypterus senegalus (assembly GCF_016835505.1). Lineage (NCBI taxonomy): Eukaryota > Metazoa > Chordata > Cladistia > Polypteriformes > Polypteridae > Polypterus > Polypterus senegalus. The sequence continues at coordinate 680,920 of NC_053164.1, forward strand.
TGAAATTCTTGGACCGGCGAAAGACGAGCGAAAGCATTTGCCAAAAATTTTTCATTAAACAAGAATGAAAGTCGGAGGTTCGAAGACGATCAGATACCGTCGTAGTTCCGACCATAAACGATGCCAACTGGCGATCCGGTGGCGTTATTCCCATGACCCGCCAGACAGCCAGCCGGGAAACCAGTCTTTGGGATCCTGGGGGGGAGTATGGTTGCAAAGCTGAAACTTAAAGGAATTGACGGAAGGGCACCACCAGAAGTGGAGCCCATGGCTTAATTTGACTCAACACGGGAAACCTCACCCGGCCCGGACACGGAGAGGATTGACAGATTGATAGCTCTTTCTCGATTCTGTGGGTGGTGGTGCATGGCCGTTCTTAGTTGGTTTAGTGATTTGTCTGGTTAATTCCGATAACGAACGAGATTCCCTCCTGCTAAATAGTTACGCGACCCCCGAGCGGTCGGCGTCCAACTTCTTAGAGGGACAAGTGGCTTTCAGCCACGTGAGATTGAGCAATAACAGGTCTAATGGCCCTTAGATGTCCTGGGCTCCACTGAATGGATCAACGTGTGTCCACCCTTTGCCGAAAGGCGTGGGTAAGCCGTTGCACCCCATTCGTTATGGGGACCGGGGCTTGCAATTGTTCCCCACGAACGAGGAATTCCCAGTAAGTGCGGGTCATAAGCTCGCACTGATTAAGTCCCTGCCCTTTGTACACACTGCCCGTTGCTACTACCGATTGGATGGTTTAGTGAGGTCCTCGGATTGGCCCTGCCGCGGTCGCTCGCGGCCTCTGCCGGAGCGCAGAGAAGACGATCGAACTTGACTGTCTAGAGGAAGTAAAAGTTGTAACAAGGTTTCCGTAGGTGAACCTGCGGAAGGATCATTACCGGTGCGTGCCGACCTGTCGTTGAACGGTTGGAACCGAAAATACCTCTCGGGCCCGCTTCCCCGTCCTCTCTCCGGAGAGGCGGTGGGGTCGGAAGTGGCGTCCCCCCCCCCCATCTTTTCCCGACTCCTGCTGTGCGTTCTGTCCCTCGCTCTCTGTGAGGTCCCGGGCGCCAGCAGGGTCATCCTCTCGCCACCAGGCACGGCCGGGACACGGTCACCCAAGTTGCCTTCCTCTCCCGTCGGCCTGGCGGGGTGGAAAACCCGGGCACCTACCTGTCTGCTTCGGCGACGCAGTTCAATGACCCGGTTTCGCATCGCCTTCTCCCCACCACGCGGGGTTAGGGTTGCAGGTTTGACTCCGGGCACCCGGGCCCCCCGGCCGACCCCGAGCGGTGCCTTTGGTTGCGTTCCTCCTTTGTTCGGCCTTTCGACAGGTCACTCGTTTTTCCTAAAATGAGAGAGAGAGAGAGAAAAAGAGAGAGACTACTCTTGGCGGTGGATCACTCGGCTCGTGCGTCGATGAAGGACGCAGCTAGCTGCGAGAACTAATGTGAATTGCAGGACACATTGATCATCGACACTTCAAACGAACGCACCTTGCGGCCCTTCAACCGGGACCCGCGCTACCTAAGGGCAGACCCCCGGGCCACGCATGTGCCATGTCTGAGGGTCGCCTTTCCGATCAATCACCTACCGCCACCCTTCAACCGGGACGGCGCTGGCGCGGATGGGGAGTTCGTAGGTACCCAGGCCCCTCCGTTTCCCTAAGGGCAGACCCTGAATTTAAGTGCGCAGCCCTGTCGTGAGGGAAGACCCGTCCCCCCTCGCCTTCCCGGTGTCGAGCGGGGGCCCAAGTCCTTCTGATTGAGGCTCCACCCGTGGACGGTGTGAGGCTGGTGGCGGCCCTCGTCACGCCGGGATCGGGTCTCCTTGGAGTTGGGTTGTTTGGGAATGCAGCGCCGGGGAGGTGGAGCCAGAGCGTATGTCATAGGACCCGAAAGATGGTGAACTATGCCTGGGCAATGCGAAGCCAGAGGAAACTCTGGTGGAGGTCCGCAGCGCACCTGACGTGCAAATCGGTCGTCCGACCTGGGAATAGGGGCGAAATACTAATCGAACCATCTATTAGCTGGTTCCCTCCGAAGTTTCCCTCAGGATAGCTGGCACTCGTTGGCATGCAGTTTTATCTGGTAAAGCGAATGATAAGAGGCCTTGGGGCCAAAACTATCTCAACCTATTCTCAAACTTTAAATGGGTAAGAAACCTGGCTCGCTGGCGTGGAATGCCGAGTGCCTAGTGGGCCTTTTTTGGTAAGCAGAACTGGCGCTGCGGGATGAACCGAACGCCGGGTTAAGGCGCCCGATGCCGATGCTCATCAGATCCCAGAAAAGGTGTTGGTTGATACGGACAGCAGGACGGTGGCCATGGAAGTCAGAACCCGCTAAGGAGTGTGTAACAACTCACCTGCCGAATCAACCAGCCCTGAAAATGGATAGCGCTGGAGCCGTCGGGCCCATACCCGGCCGTCGCCGGCACTGGTGGCCGCGAGGGCTAAGCCGCGACGAGTAGGAGGGCCGCCGCGGTGCGCGCCGAAGCCTAGGGCGAGGGCCCGGGTGGAGCCGCCGCGGGTGCAGATCTTGGTGGTAGTAGCAAATATTCAAACGAGCGCTATATAAACAAATGTGATATTACATCACTGGAACATGGGAACTTAAAATTACTAGCCAAAGGTTGAAAACCATTTGTAAAGTTAAGTCCTTTAAAAAGGCAAGAACGGTGCTTCTGCCCAAGTCCACCGATTGCCAAAAACTGAATAATATCAATAACTGGAGACCAATCGCTATTGGCAATTAATTACAAGACATTTTTCTAAACTTATGTACTCCAGGCTGAAAGATGGAGTTACGTTGAACCCTAGACAGAATGGCTTCATGGACACAGCGGGTTGTACCGAAAATATACACACCTTAGAAGGGATCATCACAGCACATAAGGTGTACCAGAAGTCGCTTGGGATGGTATTTATAGACTTCGAGAAAGCTTTTGACACAGTTTCTCATACCTATCTTTTTAGGATGAGATTCATGACACTGGATGGACATATTGCCCATTGTTCAGGAACGTGTACGCTGGTGTGTCCAGCAGTGTCGAATGCCAAGAAGGTAATACCCCCGATATTACCATCAAAAGAGAGGTCAAACAAGGGGACGCCCTGTCTCCATTATTCTTTAATGTGGCCATCGACCCTCTTATTCAGAAACTCTAAACGGAAGGCAAGGGCACCATGTTCGGTGACATTCCAATCACGACATTAGCTTTTGCGGACAATCTAGTAATCGTAAGTAATACCTGTGGTGGTATGAAGGCGAACATTAACATTTTGAAAACCTTTTCCGAGATTCTGGCCTAAAACTATAACCAGCCAAATGCAAGGGCTTATTCTTCACTAGGAAGAAACGAAGGATGGTTGTTAAGAAAAACAACCTATGGAAAATCGATGGTACTGAAATTAAGAGGATCTCCTCAAAATTACCAGTAACTTATCTTGGCATTAAAATAGATCCAAGGAAGGGTGTATTTATGGAGGACCCCTTGGAGAATGTGATAAAGTGGAGCAACTGTATTGGCAAAGCTCCCCTTAAACCGTACCAAAAACTTAATCTACTAAATCAATATGCCATTCCTAGACTGTTTATATTACTTATTTAACACAAGATTTAATCTTATGATAATCAGGAAATTGGACATTCTGATAAACTGTGAAAGGTTGGTTGCATTTACCCCAATGCACCACCAATGGAATCTTGTATTCCAAAACAGCCAATGGAGATCTAGGATTACTTAAATTGGAGGCCATTGTGCTAAAGACCTCATTTAAAGCTATGGGTAAGCTTACCCTAGCAGAAGATCCCGTTCTACTTGAAGCCTGTAGGCAAAACAAAACAATAGACCAACTCCATAACTTATGGAAATTGTTGTTTGGCAATGTCAGTTTATTCCCTGACAACTTTGACATGGCAAACTTATGCAGGAATATGATGTCTGACAAAGTCCCAGCCAAACTCCGTGACTGGAGACAATGTGAATAGAACACCTGGAAAAGACTGCCCATCCAAGTCCAAGGTGTCGAGGTCTTTGAGAACGACAAAGTAAGCAATAACTGGCTCTATTCACAAAAGTGGATGAATCAAGGGCAATTCATTGCCGCCCTTCAAATGAGAGCTAATGTATTCCCCACCAGGGAAGCTACTAATAGAGGCAGACAGGAGCTTTCTAATTGCCGAAAATGTAATTTTGCAAACGAAACTCTGTCCCACATTTTGGGACAATGTCCAAAAATGCAGAGCGAGAGAATAAAAAGGCACCATAAACTGTGCGATGTGCTCAAGAAAGAGATTGAAAGGCATGGATGGACCGTACACAAAGAAACCACCATTAAACTTGATAATGGATGGTCTCTAAGACCGGATCTCATACTCACTAAATGTAAAAAGGCCATTGTCTTAGACCTCACCGTGAGATATGAGTATAATTATGAGGAAGCTTTAAGAGCTAAAACCTAAAAAGAGAATAAATATGAGGTCATACCTCAAGCTGTGAGGGAGATATTTAAAATGGACACAGTTCAGACATTTGGCATTGTGGTTGGTGTAAAGGAAAGTGGTTTGACTTCAATAACGAACCACTAAAGTTGATTGGACTTCCTTCACCACAAATTCTGTCCTTCTCCAAGCTTATGAGCAGGAGAGGCCTTTTATATTCCTTAGGCATGATTACTGCCTTCTCCAGATAAGTTTGGAGAAGTGACAGACTTCAATAATTTGGTTAAATTTTGGCTTAAATGTATATAGTTTTTGGTTATTGTTGATTTGGTTGAATTGGTTCTTCGACAACTTCCACTACCAGAAGCACATTTATCCATAATCGTATAACAATTAACCACATGAATGGTACAATTACATCTCAGGTGATGACTATCACTCTTAAATACCCAAAGATGCCTTTCACCGTTTTAATAAGGGTGTAATGCATTAGGACTACTCAAATGTCATCCCATATGATCCTGATCCATATCATATAGATGATTGGACAAGGAGTAGTACCATAATAAGTTCCAGACTATGGTCGTCTTGACCACTGAAGGGTCTCTTTGACCACTGACTGTCAAAACGTTCCTGGGAGGTTTCCGTATGAGTGCCTCCCTGGCCGCATACTGCTGAATGCATCACTGGCTGCGTACCAATCATCTAGTGGAACCTTGTAATGATTACTTCCCCCTAGCCATACTTGGCGACTATGTTGCATTTGACACGATGGGGTGCATGCAATTTCCCTTAGATGACGAGGACTAGGTTAGTACGTAGGTCGACCCAAGGGGCACGATTGACGAGCAATATTCATTTATAACTCGGAAAAGGCTTCTTAACCATCAAGCATATAAAGCATGACTCAGCAGCAGGTCCTGATAGCATTGAAAAACGGGACATCACCTCCGTGGAGGAAGGGAATTTAACAATTCAAAAGGTGTTTAACCTTTGGTTATTGACAGGAACCATCCCGAGTTCCTTTAAAAAGGCAAGAACGGTGCTGTTGCCCAAATCTACTGATAGCCAAAAGCTTAACAACATTAATAACTGGAGACCAATTACCATTGGATCCCTTGTTGCAAGACTCTTCTCCAAAATTATGTACTCCAGGCTTAAAGAAGGTATCACTCTGAACCCTAGACAAAAGGGATTCATGGATACAGCGGGATGTACGGAGAACATACAGACAATTCAGGGACTTATTACTATGCACAAGGCTTACAAAAACTCCCTTAGAATGGTATTTATTGACTTTGAAAAAGCCTTTGATACGGTATCCCATGCCTCCCTCTTCCGTATCCTTAGGATTATGAAGCTGGATGGGCACATCGCCCAACTCTTCAGAGACATGTATGCTGGTGCGTCCACCATTGTTGAATGTCAGGAAGTTTAATACCCCGGATATTACCCTAAAAAGAGGTGTCAAACAAGGAGATGCCCTTTCTCCTCTGTTCTTTAACGTGGCCATCGATCCCCTCATTAGCAAACTAGAGACAGAAGGGAAAGGCACAATGATGGGAGACAAACCAATAACGGCACTTGCCTTTGCCGACGATCTGGTGATTGTCAGCAATACCTGGGGCGGTATGAAAGCTAACCTCAATATCCTGAAAAGCTTTTGCAGAGGCTCTGGCTTGAAACTACAACCAGCTAAATGCAAAGGATTCTTTCTTACTTGGAAGAACCGCAAGATGGTTGTTAAGAAAATTAATCTATGGAAAATAGATGGAACGGAAATCAAAAGAATCTCTTCCAAAGCACCAGTGACATATTTGGGGATAAAAATTGATCCAAGGAAAGGTGTATACATGGAGGACCCCTTGGAAGACATAATCATATGGAGTAACTGTATAGGCAAAGCTCCATTGAAGCCATACCAGAAACTCAACATACTCAATCAGTATGCTATTCCCAGAGTTCTTTATTCCTTCTTTAATACAAAACTGAACCTGATGATTATCCGGAAACTTGACACTTCAATTATGAAGATTACTAAAGGATGGTTGCATCTCCCGCAATGCACCACCAATTTAATTTTATATTCCAAAACTGCCAACGGAGGATTAGGTGTGCTTCGCATCGAAGCAATTGTACTTAAAACCTTCTTCAAGGCCCTGGGGAAATTAACCCTATCCGAGGACCCCATCTTACTAGAAACATGTGTAACAAAATAAGACCTCAGACCAATTGAGGAATTACTGGAAACTGTTGGGCGGCAACATTAATAAATTTCCTGACAATTACGATCTTGCTAATATTTGCAGGAATCAAATGTCAACTTGTCCCAGCCAAACTCCGTGACTGGAGACAGGTGGAATTTGATATATGGAAAGGTCTACCCATTCAAGGTCAAGGTGTGTCTGTCTTTAAAGACGACAAAGTGAGTAACAACTGGATCCACAACCATAAGTGGATGAAACCGGGTCAATACATTGCAGCTCCTTCAAACAAGAGCAAACGTATACCCTACCAGAGAAGCAATTAATAGGGGCAGACAGGAGCCCTCTAAATGTAGGAAATGCAATTTTGCCAGTGAGACGCTGTCTCACATTCTAGGACAATGTCCTAAGATGCAAAAGGAACGCATCGCAAGACACCATAAAATGTGTGATTTGCTCAACAAAGAAATTGTAAGACACAACTGGGTGGTACACAAGGAAACCACCATTAAATTGGACAATGGATGGTCTCTTAGACCAGATCTTATTATCACTAAAAACGATAAAGCCATGGTCATAGATCTTACAGTGAGATACGAATTTACTATGGAGGAAGCTTTAAGAGCCAAGTCCTCTAAGGAAAACAAATACGAAATCGTATCTCAATCTGTTAAAGATCAATTTCATGTGAATGATGTTCAGATATTTGGCATGGTTATTGGTGCTATAGGAAAGTGGTACAAGTTCAATAATGAACCACTGAAGTTGATTGGACTCTCTACACCAAGGATTCTGTCCTTCTCCAAACTTATGAGCAGGAGAGGCCTTTTATACTCCCTTGACATGCTCACTGCCTTCTCCAGATAAGGTTGGAGAAGTGGCAGAATCGAGCAATTTGGTCAAATTTGACTTCAAATGTATATAGTTGATTGGTTATTGTTGATTTGGTTTAATTGGCTTATCCAGGTCCTGCATGACCAGTAGTCACAAAACCATACCCGTTTGACAATTAACCATAATATCATATGTATACATCTCTAGTGATGACCATCACTATATAACACCCAATCTGCATCTATCCGTCTTAATAAGGTGACAAAAAGATAGACCTAATCAAACTGCCATCCAATATAATATAACCATATCATATAGATTGGGTAAGGAGTAGTACCATAACAAGTTCCAGATTATGGTCTTCTTGACCACTGACTGTTAAGACGTTTCCTGGCTGGTTTCCTTCTGAATGCCTCCCTGGCTGCGTACCTATGAATGCCTCCCTGGCTGCATAACAAACATCTATGGGAACCTTGTAATGATTACTTCCCCCTAGCCACACTTGGGTGACTATGTTACTTTTGATGCGATGGGGTGCATGCAATTTCCCTTAATGACAGGACTAGGTTAGTACGAAGGTCGACCTGAGGGGCACGATTGACGAGCAATATTCATTTTTAACTCGGAAAAGGCTTCTTAACTAGCCAAATGCCTCGTCATCTAATTAGTGACGCGCATGAATGGATGAAGGAGATTCCCACTGTCCCTACCTACTATCTAGTGAAACCACAGCCAAGGGAATGGGCTTGGCAGAATCAGCGGGGAAAGAAGACCCTGTTGAGCTTTACTCTAGTCTGGCACTGTGAAGAGACATGAGAACCGTAGAATAAGTGGGAGGCCCCCAGTGAAATACCACTACTCTCTTATCGTTTTTTCACTCAACCGGTGAGGTGGGGGGGGAGCCCCGCGGGGCTCTCACTTCTGGCGTCAAGCGTCCGAGCCACCCTCGGGCGCGACCCGCTCCGGGATAGTGGCAGGTGGGGAGTTTGACTGTGGCGGTTCACCTGTCACACCGTAACGCAGGTGTCCTAAGGCGAGCTCAGGGAGGCCAGAAACCTCCCGTGGAGCAGAAGGGCAAGAGCTTGCTTGATCTTGATTTTCAGTATGAGTACAGACCTTGAAAGCGGGCCTCACGAACCTTCTGGCTTTTTGGGTTTCAAGCAGGAGGTGTCAGAAAAGTTACCACAGGGATAACTGGCTTGTGGCAGCCAAGCGTTCATAGCAACGTCGCTTTTTGATCCTTCGATGTCGGCTCTTCCTATCATTGTGAAGCAGAATTCACCAAGCGTTGGATTGTTCACCCACTAATAAGAAACGTGAGCTGGGTTTAGACCGTCGTGAGACAGGTTAGTTTTACCCTACTGATGATGGTGTTGTCATGCTCAGTACGAGAGGAACCGCAAGTTCAAATATTTGGTCCGGGGGCCGGTAGGCTGGGCTGCAATTGAAGATGGGAGGGGGTGCTCTCTCCCTGGTTATTTCCTCTTAAGGCAGACCACGCCCTTCTCTATCTTTCACCCTAGTCTATGGAGGTAAACCAGGGCAGTGCATGGGAGGAGGGGGGTGTTCCCCAGTGGATCGTGGTCTGCTGGGCCCTCTCTTCTTGGCGTTTGTACTGGTATCAGCCAAGCAGATCGGGGTTGGAGGGGGTGCTCCCTAGTAGGTGTTTATTGACGCTGTGCTGGGCCCCTCTGATTATTATACCGGCTGTAATAAAACACCCTATCCGGGGGCTGGGTCTGGGCGCTTCCCACTGAGGTGGGGGCTGTGGACCCAAGGGTGTCATTGGCTGCTGCCTGCCTGAGGCTGAGAGTTGAGATACCGGCTTGAGACACCTCGTGTGCCTTCCAGTTTACAAATGGCCGAGTTCTGGGCTTGGCAGGGCGAGTGCAGCTTATCGCTGTGTAGTAACGGGATGAAACTGAAGGAATTGATGGAATGAACCAAGAGTTCAGCTTGAAATTATCTCTCTGTTGAGCGTTCCACCCAATTCTAAGTAAAGGGTCTGGTCTTCTTGAGGGGGAGGAGCAGGCCCATGAAAAGAATACCTCGTTAACAAAGGAGAGAGATGACTGGGAGTGAAAGACTGATGCCAAAGGCCGGTAGCAGTACCCATATGGGGAAAGGAGCGAGTTAAGGTTTGCCTGAGGCCATGAGCATAAGCTGAGTGTCCTCCTTTGTGCTCAGAAAGGGGGATACCTAATGGACAGTAACCTTTTGATTGCTGGCTAAAAAGGGCGTAACAACCAGTAGCGGGGTCGCAGGGTAATGCACCAAGCTACGAATTAACAGGACACTTCTGGTGACCATTGCCCCACTCGTCGTTCAGCTAGTGAGACAGTCACAACCTATATGAGACAGACCTGGTCTGGCCAGGTCAAGGGCTACTGTTCCCGGCGGTCCCACTCCTCGGGCTCGTCACCTCAGACCCTTTACCACGGTTGTGGGTAAACGCTGCCGACTATTTATTTATTTATTTTTTTTTTTGCACAGATTTGGATAACACAATGGAGGAAGAATCGAGCAGCAACCAAATAACCATTGGAATTCCACTTAGATCGCTACACTGCCTAATCTGTGGAAACCTCATGAGCTCCTTCTACAATCTTCGAAAACATTATAAAATTTGTCATAATCAGATGAAGATTATTTATAAATGTAGCAACTGCAACAAAACAAACATCAATCATCATATTATCTTGTGCCATGCGCCTAAATGTCCTCCTACCAACAAAAAGAAAACAATAGGGAAAATCAAATGTACTCCAATGTACCAACTCATTTAAGAGCACAAGAGGTCTAAACCTACATAAAAGACACAAACACCACTGTAGTGAATCAGCCAAATCTGAGGATATCGTTGAAGATGACCAATCCTTACAGTCACCCAGTATCTCTCCTGTTAAAAACCTACTACCTAGGCCAATACATTTAGCAGAACCAATGCTGCGAGACAAAATAAGGAACCTTAGCAGTGAAAATGAACATGAGGCTTCTCTCAAAAGAGCCTGGGAAACCATTGAGAATGATTGGCCAAACAAGAAAATATGTATAACTAATATCACCAAGCAAATGCTACAAGAATTTCTACCATCTAAGGAAGAATCTACTAGGGCAAGACCAAAAAGAGGAGACCAACCTAAAACCAAAAATAAGATCCCAAATAGAATTCTGAAGAAATATGAGTACAAAAGAACTCGGTCTCTATACAAAAGGGATAGAGGGCACTTAGTAGAAGAACTCATCGACGGTATTAAAAGGATCAAATGTGAAATCCCCATGGCCCAATTACATGAAATTTATAATATGGAATAAAGAAAGTCTAAATATCAAATGTCATTTTTCACCGCCAGAGCTAATTAGCAATTTTTCTTTCCTATCGTTAATAACACCAGATGAAGTTAGTGATAACCTTGATGAAATCCTAAACAAATCTGCACCTGGGCCAGACAGAATTAAAAAAGACAATATAAGTAAAGTACCGAATAAACAATTTATATTAGCAAATCTCTTCAATATATGGCTTGCTGCAGGCTATGTACCTGAGTTTCTTAAAACTGCTAGGACAGTCTGATCCCTAAATCCACAGATGAACTGGAGCTCAAAAAACCATCGAATTGGAGAACCTTAACTATTGGATCAATGATACTTAGACTTTTTTCAAAAATAATATATAAAAGACTTAAGGAAGATGTATTTATAAACGATAGGCAAAAAGGATTTAACGAGTGTCAAGGATGTACAGAGAATCTGCTCACCCTACAAGCGCTTCTAAAATATCACAAAAAGGAACTAAAACCACTAGGGGTTATATTGGTGGACTTTGCAAAAGCCTTCGACACGATATCACACAGTTACATGCTAAACGTTAAAATCTCCACTTGCTGCAGGGACATCGAACTGTTGGCTGTAAGTCTGCGCCCCTATTACTTGCCCAGAGAGTTTGGACACGTGATTGCTGTTATTGTTTACATCCCCCCTCAAGCGAACGCGGAGATAGCGTGTGACATCATCCATTCCGCAGTTGCTAAGTTACAAACGCAGCACCCTGAGGCACTTGTGCTAATCGCTGGAGACTTTAACCATGTAACGCTGGATAAAACATTACCTGCCTTCTTCCAGTATGTGGATTGTAAAACTCGGGGAAACAGGACTATTGACCTACTATATGCAAACGTTAAAGACGCATACAGCGCCACCCCACTGCCTGCGCTTGGGAAAGCAGATCATAACCTGGTTCTGCTTCAGCCTCAATACAAACCAAGAGTGAGGGCGCTACCTACAACCACACGCTCATTCAGGAAGTGGTCCCTGAGGCAGAGCAGGCTCTGAGAGACTGCTTTGGAACTACAGACTGGGATATATTGCTGAGATCACATAGTGAGAACATTGAAGAGGCTGTTGAATGCACAACTGATTACATCAACTTCTGTATGGACATTGTAGTTCCAGTAAGAACAGTACGCTGCTATGCTAACAACAAGCCATGGGTTACAAGTGACATCAAGGGCCTTTTGAACCAGAAGAAAAGGGCTTTTAAAGGTGGTGATAAGCATGAGCTGAAGTGCGTGCAGAAGGAACTCGGAGTCCAGCTCAGGGCGGCGAAAGAGCAGTACAGGAGAAAGCTGGAGCAGAAGTTGCAGAAAAACAGTATGAAGGAAGTGTGGGATGGGATGAAGATTATCACTGGCTGCAGCTCGAACGGGTGCCAATCGAGACAGACGTGGAGAGAGCAAACCAAATGAACAACTTCTTTAATAGGTTTGATCACAGTAACCCACTCTCACCTCGGAGTACTGCATCCTCCAACCATCCTTCTGCTGATACCAGCATAGGTGAGACATCCCCACCCACAATTACAGCAGCCCAGGTGAGCAGAGAGCTGAAAAGACTTTGTGCCAGCAAAGCAGCGGGTCCAGATGGTGTATCACCACGATTGCTGAAGGCCTGTGCGTTGGAACTGGGGAGTCCTCTACAGCACATCTTCAACCTGAGCCTGAAACAGGGGAGAGTCCCAAGCTTTGGAAAACATCTTGTATCACTCCTGTCCCAAAGGTATCACGTCCTAGTGAGCTGAATGACTTCCGCCTGTTGCTCTGACGCCACATCTGATGAAGACCATGGAGCGGCTGCTGCTTCACCACCTGAGGCCACAGGTCCGTCACGCCCTAGACCCTCTGCAGTTCGCATACCAGGAGAAGGTGGGAGCGGAGGATGCCATCATCTATATGCTTCATCGATCCCTCTCCCACCTGGACAGAGGCAGTGGTGCTGTAAGAATTCTGTTTTGGACTTCTCTAGCGCCTTCAACACCATCCAACCTCTGCTCCTTAGAGACAAGCTGACTGAGATGGGAGTAGACTCACACCTTGTGGCATGGATTGTGGACTATCTTACAGACAGACCTCAATATGTGCGTCTTGGGAACTGCAGGTCTGACATCGTGAACAGCAATACAGGGGCGCCGCAGGGGACTGTACTTTCTCCGGTCCTGTTCAGTCTATATACATCAGACTTCCAATATGACTCGAGTCCTGCCACGTGCAAAAGTTCGCTGATGACACTGCTATTGTGGGCTGCATCAGGAGTGGGCAGGAGGAGGAGTACAGAAAGTTAATCAAAGACTTTGTTAAATGGTGCGACTCAAACCACTTACACCTTAACACCAGCAAGACCAAGGAGCTGGTGGTGGATTTTAGGAGGCCCAGGCCCCTCATGGACCCTGTGATCATCAGAGGTGACTGTGTGCAGAGGGTGCAGACCTATAAATATCTGG
>NC_053164.1:699166-729707 GCF_016835505.1 Polypterus senegalus
TCTTATTTCATATTTAACAGTAATGTCTATAATAATTGCTTTGTCATTTTTGACCAAAATGTGGTCCGGTCAAAGAGATCGACCATTGTCCATTTTAAACGACATTTCTTTAAATACGTTCCAATCGTGTGCTTCACATTCGACCTTCAATAGGTCACACAGCTTATGATGCCTTGCTATTCTTTCTCTTTGCACAGCTGGGCATTGTCGAAGTACATGTGCCAGGTTTTCCGTAGCTACCTTGCATTTTCTGCATTCGGAGGACTCCTGTCTGCCTCTATTGGTCGCTTCTAGTAAAGGAAATACATTAGCTCTAAGTTGGAGAGCTGCAATGTATTGACCTTGAGTTATCCATTTATGAGCATGGACCCAGTGGTTGCTCACTTTATCGCTCTCAAACAGCTCAATTCTTTGCCCTTGTGTTGGTAACCTCTTCCACGTATCAAATTCACACTGTCTCCAGTTTCGAAGCTTGGCTGGGACTTCACATGGCAATTTATTGTTACATATATTAATGATATCATCATCAGTAGGGAAATTAGTCAATGTACCTCCCATAAGTTTCCAGAGATTTCTCAACTGCTCCGGTATCCCGTTTACCGTATAGGTTTCTCTTAGGATAGGATCCTCTGATATCGCCAGTTTGCCAATGGCTTTAAAGGAGGTTTTGACAATTATAGCCTCCAATTTGAGGATACTCAGACCTCCATTGGTCTTATTGGAATACAAGATTCCATTGGTGGTGCTCTGAGGAAGGTGCAACCAACCTTTAATAGTCTTCCTAATGTATGTGTCCAATTTCCTTAATAACAATAGGTTAAATTTAGTAAAGGAGAGCATTTTCAGAAGATCACAGACACTAACGACTCTGTCCATTGTCGGAGTTGTAACACTTCCCCCACTGTCCTGTGTGCCATTAAAGAGCAGGGAACAAATTTAATTTTAATGTTTGAGTGTTCATATTATTCAGAAAATTCTCCTGTTAATTTTAACATGCAGTTTGTGACTCTAAATAATTTTTCTTATTTTTCCCCATGCAATGGCATATTGTTTTATGTGCACAGGTATGGGCAGATAACTCAGAAACTTCACACCATTGGCTCCTCAGCCAAGCACATACATCAAATGTCTGAACCTGCGGTTCCTCTCGTACTGAGCACGACAACACCATCATCAGTAGTGTAAAACTAACCTGTCTCAACAGCTCACGTTCCCTATTAGTGGGTGAACAATCCAACACTTGGTGAATTCTGCTTCACAATGATAGGAAGAGCCGACATCGAAGGATTAAAAAGCGACATCGCTATGAACACTTGGCTACCACAAGCCAGTGATCCCTGTGGTAACTTTTCTGACACCTCCTTTTTGAAACCCAAAAAGCCAGAAGGTTCGTGAAGCCCCGCTTTCAAGTTCTGTACTCATACTGAAAATCAAGATCAAGCAAGCTTTTGCCCTCCTGCTCCACAGGAAGTTTCTGGCCTCCCTGAGCTCGCCTTAGGACACCTGCGTTAAAGTGTGACAGGTGTACCGCCCCAGTCAAACTCCCCACCTGAAACTGTCCCTGGAGCGGGTCGCGCCCGTGGGTGGCTCGGAAGCTTGACGCCAGAAGCGAGAGCCCCGCGGGGCTCCCCCCCGCCTCAACAGCTGAGTGAAAAAAACGATAAGAGTAGTGGTATTTCACCGGGGCCCTCCCACTTATTCCATGGTTCTCATGTCTCTTCACAGTGCCAGAGTAGAGTCAAGCTCAACAGGGTCTTCTTTCCCGCTGATTCTGCCAAGCCCGTTCCCTTGGCTGTGGTTTCGCTAGATAGTAGGTAGGGACAGTGGGAATCTCGTTCATCCATTCATGCGCGTCACTAATTAGATGACGAGGCATTTGGCTAGTTAAGAGCTTCGTGGTGGAGCCTTTTCCGGGTTATATAGAATATTGCCCGTCAATCGTGCCCCTCGGGTCGACCTTCACACTAACCTAGTCCTCAGTCATCTAAGGGAAGTTGCATGCACCCCATCGCGTCCAGAGCAGCATAGCCGCCTAGGTATGGCTAGGGGGAAGTAATCATTACAAGATTCCCACAGATGTTTGGTATGCGGCCAGGGAGGCACTCATTGGATACGCGGCCAGGGAGGCATTCAGAACCCACAGCCACGGAGGGCCAAACAGTCAGCGGTCAAAAAGACCTATTACAGTAGCTTGTTGTGGAACTATTCCTATCCCAAAACTTTATATGATATGGTTAAATCATATGGCAACTGGAATAGGCCTCACATTTGAATATCTTATTTAGACGCTTATAATTCTTTTTGGGTGTAGAAGAGTGATAGTCCTCACTAGAAAATGTTGTACATGGATTGTTGTATTACGAGTTATGGTTAAATGTGTAGTATTGGACATGTATGAGTAGACATGCCAATTACTAATTAAACCAAATACTCAACTATATACAAAATCCAATTATGCCAAATTATATGGTTCTGTGTCTTAACTAGACTCATTTTGAAAATGCCGTGAGAATATCTAAAGAGTGGAGTAAACCTCTTCTGCTCATGAGTCTAGCAAAGGACAGAATCCTAGATGCAGAGAGTCCAATCGACTGTAATAGTTCATTGTTGAATTCGAACCATTTACCTCTGGCACCTATTACTAAGCCAAATGTCTGAACTTCGTGGACCCCAAAAAGGTCCTTAACAGATTGAGATATGATCTTGTACTTTGATTCCTTAGAGGTTTTAGCTTTTACAGCCTCCTCAAAATTAATTTCATACCTCACTGTTATATCAATAACAATGGCTTTCTCATTTTTATTTAAAATGATGTCTGGTCTTAAAGTTTTGCCTTTTTTTGAGTGTAATTATTTGCTCTTTGTATACTGTCCATTCGAGTGTCTTACACTCTGTTTTGAGCACATCGCATAATTTATGGTGTCTCGATATCCTCTGTTTTTGTACTGCTGGGCATTGACCAAGTACATGTGAAAGAGTTTCAGATGCTATCTTGCATTTCCTGCAATAAGAGGGCTCCTGTCTGCCTCTGAAGATAGCCTCATGTGTCGGAAAAACATTGGCTCTGGTCTGTAATGCAGCAATATATTGGCCTTGTTTCATCCATTTATTGTTAGTGATCCAGTGATTGCTCACTTTGTCTTTCTCAAAAAGATTGGTTCCTTGACCCTGTAGTGGTAGCCTTTTCCAGGTCATAAATTCTGATTGTCTCCAGTCACGGAGTTTGGCTGGGACAACAAACGATAGAGGATTATCAAAAATTCTTTTAATGGCATCATTGTCTACACAAAAGGTGCCCTGACCACCCATAAGCTTCCAAATGTTCTGTAGTTGATCTGGTATCTTGTTAATGAAATATATTTCCTTAAGAATGGGGTCATCAGTTATCGCCATTTTCCCCAGAATTTTGAAGGAGGATTTTAGGATAATGGCCTCCAGTTTAATAATGCTCAAAACTCCATTAATATTTCTGGAATATAAAATTCCATTGGTGGTGCATATGGGAAGGTGCAACCACGTTTTAACAGTCTTTCTAATAAAGGTGTCCAATTTTCTTATGACCATAAGATTCCGTTTAGTGTTGGTCAAGGAATATATTATACGCGGGATTGCGTACTGGTTAAGAATATTAACCTTTTGTACAGGCTTGAGTGCTGCCTTGCCAATACTATGACTCCACTTGACCATGTCGGGTAAGGGGTCTTCCATAAAAATACCTTTCCTTGGTTCAACCTTAATGCCAAGGTATGTTATTGGGTTTTAGGAAGAGATTCTCTTCACTTCCGTGCCATCTAGTCTCCATAGATTAGTCTTTATGACAATCATTTTACGGTTTTTCCACGTTAGGAAGAAACCTTTACATTTTGCTGGTTGGAGTCTCAATCCAGAACCTTTGCAAAATTCACTCAGGATGTTGAGATTCCATCTCATACCGCTCCAGGTATTACTCACGATGACCAGGTCATCTGCGAAGGCCAATGTAGTGATACTTGCTCCACCAAGCATAGTTCCTTTGCCTTCCGTTTCCAATTTGTGAATTAGAGGGTCTATCGCTATATTAAAGAATAGCGGGGACATGGCGTCTCCTTGTTTGACACCTCTCATGATGTTAATTTCTTTTGTGTTCCCTTCATGGTTTTCCACTGACGTGGATGCCCCATTGTACATATCTCTGAATAATGAGGAGATGTGCCCATCAAGTTTCATAATCCTTAAAAGTCTAAAAAGGTATTTATGCGATATGGTATCAAAGGCTTTCTCAAAGTCTATGAACACCATACCAAGGGGGTGGTGTTTCCTCTTATGTTCATCGATAAGCCCTTGCAGTATTTGGATGTTTTCAGAACATCCTGCCGTGTCCATAAAACCTTTTTGTCTGGGATTTAAAGAGATCCCTTCTTTCATTCTCAGATATAGAATTTTTGAAAAGATTCTTGTTACTAATGACCCAACGGTTATTGGTCGCCAGTTATTAATATTTTTGAGCTTCTGGCTGTCTAGAGATTTGGGCAAGAGAACTGTCCTAGCCTTTTTGAAGATAGAAGGAATAGCTCCTGCCAACAGCCATAGGTGATACACCTTTGTTAAAGTTGTGTTCCCATTATTTAGGGCCAATAAATTGCCTTTATTTATCCTGTCAGGGCCGACTGACGAATCAGTTTTAATGTGTTTAAAGGCACCTGCGACTTCCATTTTGGAAATAGGCGAGATGAAGGCCAGGTTTCCAATAGAGTTAGCTGGAATAAAAAAGGGGTTGTAAATCGATTCGTCTTTAACGCCCCAGATGCCATTGAAGTGGTTGTATATTTTATCCTGGTGGATGACACATTTTGTACGTGATATACCATCTAGTATCTCCGAGGCCAAGTGACCTCAATCCTTCAAATATAAGGTTTGTGTCCTCTTGTAGCGATACTTTTTAAGAATTCTCTTGGGTATTTTCTTGTTCCGAGTAGGATTAGGAGTGGATCTGGGCTTGTCCATTTCCATGTTCTTAGGATTGTCAAATAATCCTTTAAGTAAGAGATAAGTGGCTTCCTCTAACCACTTCTCTTTGTCAGCGGGGTTTTCAAAGGTATCCTTCCAAATTTCCGCCAGGTTTAGATTCATGCAATCATCAATAAGTATATTCTGACGAAGAATGGGTAAGGCCATATTAATTTCCTCCGCTTCCAATTCAGAGATAGTGAGCGAAAATTCTTCCATCTCTGTGTTACTTTCAGACATACCATGGTCAATATCGTCGGTCACAGCCGTATCACTTTCAAAGTGTCTGTGTCTGATATGCTGGCTGAGGCCCCTTTGAGTTTTAAAATGATTGTCACATCTAGTACATTTGAGGCGATTTTTTGTATTACTTTTCTTCTTTGTGCCACATCTTGCATGGTGGCATATTATAAAATGGTATATTTGGCTTGTCTTATTGCATTTTTTTGCATCTAAAGAAGATGGAAACTTCATGATGCTTTACATTGTAATGTTTAACAAGCCTTAGTAGTGATCTTATGTGTTGACCACAAATCATGCAATAGTACACTTCTTCTGGAATAGAGATCACCAGCGATTCCATCGTATCAATTTCCAGAAACCACGTCCAATCTGTAAACAAGAGGAGATGAGAGGAATATAATTAGATTGGAGTATATATTTCATCATAATATATTATAACATGTATACTTATTATTATTATTATTATTTTATTATTATTATTATTATTATACATAATTATAGGATTGGGATTAAGCCATATGTCATGTCGTAGTGGAGACTATTGTGGCATCTTAATTAGCTCCTTCTACTTAGATGATCTGGGGACATGTCCAACCAGCACATCTTTGTACCCAATCTTTACAACCTTTACCTCCTGGGCTGAGGTAAGGAGGGTGTTCGAGATAGTACATCCATGTGTATCGATCTCTATTAGTTATTAGATTTTATTGACCCCGGCCTTACAACCATGTCTTGGGTCTTGGACATGGAGGGAATAAGAGGTTCACCAGCATTAAGTGTGAAACGCTCTAAATAACAACGCACATTTGGTTTATAAGTCTTTTATTGATTATTTCGTTGTTGGTAACCACATACATATGTGGGTTCCCAATTCTGTCTGGTATGTTCTGACCACATCCATGGGTGGCATTGGTATGAATCAGGTCACGAAGTCATCATCCATTTAGATCTTCTTCTTAATCATAGTATGGATTGGTGCCCTCTTCATAACCCAGTTTATGTAACTGTAGATCCTGGCATAACCACAGCCTTTATTTCAACTTCCGTCAAATCCATAATTTCATATTGTTATTCAAACGCCAATTGCGCTTGCCCAACCAAGTTCGAGACTTGGCTATGGTTTCGCTAGATATTGGGCCCCGGTTCAATCCTGTCCTGCCTTGCCTAACAGCTCCTAGTTGCTCCCGCCGTTTACCCGCGCTTCAATGAATTTCTTCACTTTGACATTCAGAGCCCTGGGCAGAAATCACATCGCGTCAACACCACTCTCCGGGCCCTCGCGATGCTTTGTTTTAATTAAACATTCGGATTCCCCTGGTCCGCACCAGTTCTAAGCCAGCTGCTAGCCGCTGGCCGAGGCCACGCGCCAGCCCCCAGGCATCCGCCCCACCCGCTACAGGGAGAGGAGGTAGGGCGTCGAGAGTCCAGAGTTGCCGCCGGGGAACCCCCCCCGCCCCGGGGGCGGGACGGGGGCGCCGGCGCCTCATCTAGTCGCGGCACGCGCCCAGCCCCGCTTCGCACCCCAGCCCGACCGACCCAGCGCTTAGAACAATGTACGTAAGGGAAGTCTGCAAGCCGGATCTGTAACTTCGGGATAAGGATTGGCTCTAACATGCCAGAGGCTGTTCACCTTGGAAACCTGCTGCGGATATGGGTACGGCCCGGCGCGAGATTTACACCATCTCCCTTGGATTTTCAAGGGCCGGCGAGAGCTCTCCGGACGCAGGGACGAACCTATTCCAGGGGAGCCCTGCCCTTCAACAAGAAAAGAGAAATTTCTGGAAACTGTTGGGAGGCAATACCAGCATGTTCCCATACAAGGACAAGGTGTAGAGGTTTTCGAGAATGATAAAGTGAGCAACAACTGGCTCTACATACAGAAATGGATGAACCAAGGGCAATTCATTGCTGCCCGCTTTCAGAAAATTCTCCTGTTAATTTTAATATGCAGTTTGTGAATCTAAATAATTTTTCTTTTTTTTCCCCATGCACTTACATATAAGGCATAAGAGCAGAGCCAGTATCACATAGCATTTTCATTATTTTTTTAAAGGCAATAGCATAATGTGTTAAACTTGTTATGCAGTCTACATTTTTTTCTTAATTTTCATCTTGTGTTTCTATAAAATAAATAAATGCAGTATTTCCTGCAATATTTTTTGAGTAAAGTTAGTTTAGTTTCTTACTTTTTGTTAATCAAGTCAGCAAGGAGAGCCTTTTCAGAAGCTCACAGACACTAACGACTCTGTCCATTTTCGGAGTTGTAACACTTAACCCACTGTCCTGTGTGCCATTAAAGAGCATGGAACAAATTTAATGTTAATGTTTGAGTGTTCATTGCATTCAGAAAATTCTCCTATTAATTCTAATATGCAGTTTGTGACTCTAAATAATTTTTCTTATTTTACCCCATGCAATAGCATATAGTTTTATGTGCACATGTAAGGGCAGATAAGTCCAAAACTAAAGGTGTCACAGCAATGAGTGAGTGTTCATATTATTCAGAAAATTCTTCTGTTAACAATTAAACCAAATTATAAATCAAATTCAAAGAAATAAAGTTATTAAAGTCAATGATTCTGTCTCTTCCCCAGAATCATTGAAAGAATGCGGTAAGAATATCCAAGGAGTGGATTAGGCTTCTCCTACTCATGAGTCTGGAGAAGGACAGAATCCTAGAGGCAGAGAGTTCAATAATCTCAAGTGGTGTATTATTAAAGTCATACCACTTTCCTCTTGCCCCTATAACAATTCCAAATGTCTGAACATCTTTGGATTTGAATTTACGTTTGACATAGTCTTTTAGAATATGATATTTTGTTTCTTTTGCTGTTTTAGCCGAAAGGGCTTCATTCGCTCTTGTTTCATATTTAACAGTAATGTCTATAATAATTGCTTTGTCGTTTTTGACCAAAATGTGGTCCGGTCAAAGAGATCGACCGTTGTCCATTTTAAATGACATTTCTTTAAATACGTTCCAATCGTGTGCTTCACATTCGACCTTCAATAGGTCACATAGCTTATGATGCCTTGCTATTCTTTCACTTTGCACAGCTGGGCATTGTCCAAGTACATGTGCCAGGTTTTCCGTAGCTACCTTGCATTTTCTGCATTCGGAGGACTCCTGTCTGCCTCTATTGGTAGCTTCTAGTAAAGGAAATACATTAGCTTTAAGTTGGAGAGCTGCAATGTATTGACCTTGAGTTATCCATTTATGAGCATGGACACAGTGGTTGCTCACTCAGTAGGGAACTTAGTCAATGTACCTCGTTTATCGTATAGTTTTCTCTTAGGATAGGATCCTCTGATATCGCCAGTTTGCCAATGGATTTGAAGAAGGTTTTAACAATAATGGCCTCCAATTTGAGGATACTGAGACCTCCATTATTCTTATTGGAATATAAGATTCCATTGGTGGTGCATTGAGGAAGGTGCAGCCACCCTTTAATAGTCTTCCTAATGTAGGTGTCCAATTTCCTTAATAACAATAGGTTAAATTTAGTAAAGGAGAGCATTTTCAGAAGATCACAGACACTAACGACTCTGTCCATTGTCGGAGTTGTAACATTTCCCCCAATACAATACAATACAGTTTATTTTTGTATAGCCCAAAATCATACAGGAAGTGCCGCAATGGGCTTTAACAGGCCCTGCCTTTTGACAGCCCCCCAGCCTTGACTCTCTGAGAAGACAAGGAAAAACTCCCAATAAAAACCTTGTAGGGAAAATGGAAGAAACCTCGGAAAGGCAGTTCAAAGAGAGACCCCTTTCCAGGTAGGTTGGGCGTGCAGTGGGTGTCAAAAGTAGGGGGTCAATACAATACAATATACAGAACAGAACAATTCCTTAAGACAGCATAATAATAAAAATTTTAGAAGTACGGCTTAACAGTAGATGATATGACATAATTAGGTTTGGATATTTTTAGAGTCCTGGAGACCTCATCCATCTAGCTGCCTCCCCATTTGGCCATGCCACGGCTGAAATGTTGCTCCGATGAAAGGACCCCTCTTTCCCATGATTCCTGTGATCCTCCATCAGGGATGACTTTACCATAGGCAGGCAAACAACTTGGCAGGTGGGCCGTGGCACCAATGGCCACATTTGGGTACCGAGAAAAGAAACAGAATAGGTGAGGGTTAGTATTCAAATATAATTATTCATGTTACTTATGTTATAGTGCTAATGACTAACAACAGAGATGCAGTATGTACAGTTAATCAGCAGCTCTAGTCAGGATATGCTAAACTGAAGTAGTGAGTCTTCAGCCGGGATTTAAAGGCTGAGACTGAAGGGGCATCTCTTATGGAAGCAGGAAGACCATTCCACAGTTTAGGGGCCCTGTAACTAAAAGCTCGACCTCCCACTGTTATTTTATTAATCCTTGGAATCCTAAGCAGACCGGCATCTTGAGATCTTAATGTGCGCTCAGGTTTGTAAGTCATGATAAGTTCAGACAAGTAAGCCGGACCTTGGCCATTTAATGCTTTATATGTTAAAAGGAGGATTTTGAAATCTGCCCTGAACTTAACCCAGCCAGTGTAAAGATTTAAGAACTGGGGTTATGTGTTCATATTTTCTTGTTCTTGTAATAATTCTTGCAGCGCATTTTGGATTAACTGGAGGCTGTATAGAGAACAGTTTGAACAGCCAGTGAACACCGCATTGCAGTAGTCAATCCTACTAGAGATAAATGCATGAATTAATTTCTCACAATCCTGTTTATTTAGAAAGCGCCTTAATTTCCTAACATTTTTAAGATGGAAAAACATGTTTTGGACGACTTTGTAATATATGCTTTAAATGACATGCTAGAGTCAAAGATAACTCCTAGATTGCGGGCTGATTCAGTAAAATTAATTGGGATTCCAACTGAGTTAAATGACGACAAAATATTGCTGTGATCAGCGTCATTCCCTCCAACAATTAACATCTCTGTTTTATCTGTATTTAAAGACAAGTAGTTCTCATTCATCCATTCCTTTAATTCACTAACACAACTAATTAAAGACAACATCGGAGAAACTTCATTTGATTTAAATGAAAGGTATAACTGGGTGTCATCTGCATTATGTTCCTAATGAGAGATCCCAGTGGAAGCATGTAAAGTGAAAACAGTAAAGGTCCCAGTACTGAGCCCTGCGGGACACCATATTGAACTTCTGTGTATAATGATGGAGTACTGTCTGCACATTTCTGTACATACTGGAATCGATTTGATAAATAAGAACTGAACCAAGCGAGCACGGGGCCTGTAAGCCCAACATCGTTTTCTAGCCTGTGCAGTAAAATAGAATGGTCAATGGTGTCAAATGCTGCACTTAAGTCCAACAACATAATTACAGTGGAATTTCCTTCATCAGAGGATATCAGAATGTCATTTACAACCCGTGTTAGTGCCGTTTCTGTACTATGACCAGTGCGAAAGCCAGACTGGAATTTCTCAAATAAATTGTAATGCGTAAGGTGTGACTGAAGCTGACTGGCGACTACTTTTCTAGTATTTTAGAGAGAAATGGTAAATTTGAAATAGGCCTATAGTTATTTAGTATGTGTGGGTCTAGGTCTGACTTTTTAAGTAAAGGTTTAATGACTGACACTTTTAGTGCATCAGGTACGTGCCATGCAGTAATGAACTATTGATAACGGTTAGAAGAGGCGCTGCAAGAACATCCATTCCACTTTTACTAGTTTTGTTGGCACTGGATCTAGGGAACAAGTAGTGGGCTTCATTTTAGTAATTAAAGTTAAGACTTCCTGGTGAGTTACAGGATTAAAATTATTAAAGTGCTGAATGCAATGTGACAGGGCTGCTAAGCTAGTATACTGTGATGCTGAGATCTGGGATCTTATATTTTTAATTTTCTCATTGAAGAAGTTCATAAAGTCTGTACTGCTAATATCTGTTGGTATTTTGCACTGTTGATCTGAATTCCCATTTGTTAATTTAGCCACTGCTCTAAAAAGTACCCTAGGATTTTTATTATTGCTATCTATTAATGTAGAATAGTATTCTGAGCGAGCTTTAAAGAGGGCCTTTTATATTTATTTACACTCTCTGTCCATGCAATTTGAAAGACATGTAGCTTTGTTGTTCTCCATCTGCGCTCCAGTTTTCGACACTCTAATTTAAGAGCTCGAGTATTTTCATTAAACCAGGGAGAGTTTCTATGTGCTTTGATCACTTTTGTTTTTAGGGGAGCCACTGTGTCCAGAGCATCTCTCAAGGTCACATTATAATGTGATGTTAGCTGATCTAAATGGTTTTCCACAATTACACTCGACTTACTCAAGGTATCTATAAATTTTAAAGCAGAATTACAATCTAGATGTCGCACTGTCTTTGATTTAGTTCTGCCCATGCCAGCGCACTCGCAGATTAAAACAAACGTAATTAAGAAGTGATCGGAAATAACTACATTTAATGGAGTAATATTTAAATTTTGAATTTCAACTTTGTAAGTTATAATTAAATCTAATGTGTGGTTATGATTATGAGTTGGACCTTTGACAATCTGACAAAATCCTACTGAATTTAACAAATAAGTAAAACATTTGCTAAAAGTGTCAGTTTCCACATCAATGTGTACATTAAAATCCCCCATCAGAACTACGTGATCATAATTTATTGCCAAATCAGACAGAAGGTTGCTAAATTCAGTCATGAACAATGAATATGGCCCTGGTGGTCTGTAGACTAGCACTATAATTGTGTTGAAATCTGTTTTAATATTTAAAATGAATGCCTCAAAGGATGTAAAGTTGCCTAAATTTTTAGGAGTGATTTGCATTTTGTTACAATGAATTATTCCAAGGCCTCCTCCTCGACCAGAATCTCTAGACTTATGAAGGAACGAGTATCCATCTGGTGACGCCTCTGCTAGGGGAACAGTGTCATATTTACTAAGCCAGGTTTCAGTAAGAAGACACAGATCAGATTTTGTACTTAATATAATATCATTTACCAAAACAGCTTTAGTGCCAAAAGAGCGAATGTTCAATAAACAGTATTTAAAACTGCATGGTTCTTTCTGAACTGCTGATATATTTTTTGTTTTAATTTAAATTAAATTTCTATTACAGATGCCCCTGGTGGAGTGTCTGGTTTTATCCCTTAGTCTAATTGATAACCAAAAAATAAGGTGTATAATTAATTTATGGTTTGTATCAAGACTAAATTTCCCCCACTGTCCTGTCTGCCATTAAAGAACAAGGAACAAATTTAATGTTAATGTTTGAGTGTTCATTGCATTCAGAAAATTCTCCTGTTAATTCTAATATGCAGTTTGTGACTCTAAATAATTTTTCTTATTTATCCCCATGCAATGGCATATAGTTTTGTGTGCACAGGTATGGACAGATAACTCAAAAACTAAATCCATCCATTCATGCACGTCACTAATTAGATGATGAGGCATTTGGCTATTTTGGAGCCCGTTGCCAGGCCTTTTCCTAGTTTTTAGTTGCTCGTCAACCGTACCCCTTAGGTCGACCAACATCCAACCAGCCTTATCCTTTCGTCAATCTTGCAACGCATAGCATGCACCCCTTGCAATTCAGACCGCACCCGCAGATCCTTTATGACTTGGGGGAAGTAATCATTACGAGATTCATTCTTTAAATGAATGCCTCCCTGGCTGCAATCCAATCAAGCTCAAGGCTTGTACTAGTAAAATCCTGCAGTACTTCTTTGTATTCCTTGCTCTGCTCTCCAATAAACACGCGTTATCGGCAATACACTAATAACCTAATTGTGCTCCACTCACTTAGAATCTGGAACCACTGTAGAAAGCATTTTAAGACGGAGAAGCTTCTCTCTGTGGCACCCCTGCAAGAGAATAACCTCTTCCAACCTTCACAAACATATGCAGTTTTTAATATCTGGTAATGATTTGGGATTAATTTGCGTAGAGATCTTTATATAGACAACGTCTTTGCATCCTATGAACAATTACATTCCAAATTTAACATTCCAGCTACACATTTCTTTCACTATCTTCAAATCAGGAACTTTGTTAAACAGAACCTTCCAGATTTTCCTCATCTTGCACCCTCATCCACGCTGGAAAAAATATTGCTCAATTTTAAGGAATTAGACTCCATCTCTACAATATATAAAATCATTTTACAATCCCTTCCTTTCAAAGATCCAAGAGGACACTGGGAAAAAGACCTCTCAATTAATAGATCAGAAAAGGAGTGGAAAGTAGCAATGCAGAGAATTCACTCGAGCTCCATATGCACAAAGCATACAATTATACAACTTAAAATTATATATCGAGCACATCTGTCTTGACTAAAACTCTGCAAAATGTTTTCAGGGCGAGATCCAACCTGCGAACGCTGCAACCAAGCCGTAGCTGCACTGGGTCACATGTTCTGGGCATGCACCAAATTAACATTATTCTGGACAAAAATTTTTAATTGCCTCTCAGACAGCCTTGGACTCACAATCCCTCCTAACCCATTAACAGCTGTGTTTGTTTGTCTTTCTCCACTTTAAGCCCCTCTGGACGACCCCCAAATTGTGATTGCATTCACTACACTCTTGGCACGCAGACTTATTCTGATAAATTGGAAGAACCCAAACTCTCCTCTTTTAAGTCAGAGGGAAACCGATGTGTTATATTATTTGAAATTGGAAAAAATCAAATACTCACTTACAGGATCCGTACAGACTTTCTTCAAAACATGGCAGGATCTAAATCAGTAATATTTTAAAATAAGTTTATAAAGCACAGAGAATTTTTTAATTTAGGTATTTTTACAAGCCTTAAATTTTACACCGTTTGGCTTGCGCTCTCTCTCAGGTGTGGGGATCTATTTTTCTTAACATAATTCTTTTTTTTTTTTTGTTAAAACTTGATTGCTATGTATTGATTGTAATAAAATTAATAAATAATAAAAAAAATGTCCTTTCATTTGACTTCTCCCAAAATTCATAATGGCTAACACGGTGCAATACCCTAATACTATTGGCAATAATATGAAATCTATGGCAAAGCTATTAAGTGTAGCAATCTACTACCTAAGACTACAAAATGTCAACAATAACCAAAAAGAAAAATTTCAATGACCAAGGGACCAAATCATGAATTAAAGAGAAAGCGAGTACTTTTACAGTGAAGTCCAAAACTCCAAGTTAGTATTTTTAGAGGTGACTCACTTGGTAAGCAATGACCAGTTTTAATTTCAAAGAGTGCTTTAGCCAAATTTTTCACTCCAGCTATACAAAAACTAGGGTTCTGGGAATCTTAGATCAGACACTACAAATGGAATAGTTCTTTGTATTAATGTTTGGTTCTGTAAGGTGATATATGATGGTGACAGGAAATTTAATACTAAAATGATTTTGATTAATATTTATGCAACTAACATGGATGATAGAGCTCTCTTCCAAAATGGATTTACATCTATCCCTAATCTGAACACTCACAAAATTTCTGCTTCTTCTCACCTGTACATGATTGTCAAAGAGGAAATCATTCTTGAGTAACAATTATTTCTTGCCCACTATCAAATATTGTATGATGCTATCTTTAAAAACCCTGTCATTAGCTTTTGAGAACAGTACAGAATTACCATCCAAGCAAATTAATTATTTATTTAGTACAAATGCATCTCGGCAGTTACACTCTGAAGGTATTCTTAACAGGACAGATTATCTCAGATAACTTCTTCGTTTCCAATTTAATTTTTGTGAGAAATCTATGAAATAATCTGTGAAATTACCAGAATAGATCTAGAATACTCCTGTTCTCCAAATGAGGCACTCTAAAGATAACCTTTTGACTTCTAAAGAAATGGAACAACTTAAATTGTGATTAAAAACCTGTCTCTATATAAATTACGACATCATTGATACGAACATGAAGAGAAGGACAATAAAATCTTAGACCAACAAATCCACAAGCAGGAAGTCTGTAATTTAATAGGAATTAACAATAGACAAATAAAATTATTGACCATAAAATATAACTTTTATATTTACAGAGTACTATATAGAAGTCGTAATATTCCACTCAGTTTAACACTTAAATTACCAAAGTCTACAAAAAAACTCGTAAATCCATCCCACTTTAAATTCCTTCCACCTCTGTCAGTGTTTTTTGTCTTGTAAATGTGTCTAAAGATTCCTTTGCAATGAATCAGTGATCTATGGACTCGAGAAATCCGACTGCACATTTTAAGATACAATTTGTGAATTTTTATGCTTTTATTAAAATTATATCTATATATAGAAATCTCATACATACAGTAATCCCTCCTCCTTCTGGAACACAATACCCGCGATAGGTGTAAATCCACAAAGTCGAAACCATGTGTTTGGGAGAGTTTATAAGGGCTTAAAATATATAAAAATGACCATACACACTGTTACCATTATTAGAGTCCTGTAGACATGAAATTACACCCTTTAGTCAAAAGTTTAAACTGTGCTCCATGACAAGACAGAGATGACAGTTCTTTTTCGCAATTAAAAGAATGCAAACATATCTTCCTCTTCAAAGAATGTGTGTCAGGAGCAGAGAATGTCAGAGAGAGAGAGTGTGTGACAGAAAAGCAAACGATCAAAAAATCAATACGTGCTTTTGGGCTTTTAAGTATGCCGAAGCACCGCGATAAAGCGACATTTTTCAGAGGAGTCATGGATCTTGGTAGCGGAAAGGCTGTCCACTCTTGCTGACCTATCCTCTTCTCAATACGATGAAGGGTAGGCGGTCGTCTGCAGAAAGATGCTGAAAAACAGGAGAGAGAAATGTTACTTTGACTCGCACAATTCAAGAAATAGTGTAAATGAACAATACTCTAGTTTAAGGACAGGAACAATAGAAGAAAACTTAGAGAGATGAGCAGGAAGCCCTCCGGTGCCAGCACATTCTTTGTAACAGTTATCATACATCCTGCCATGCATTCCAGTAGGCACCTTCCTCTGCTTCATCTTGGGCATACATCATCCAGTGTCACTGGGAATTGCATAACAAGATTTTCAAATGTCTGTTGCTCATCCAACTTTTTGTTGAAGTCTGCAGCAACCCCTCTATTCCTGGTCGTCTCACATCTGTAAAAAAAAAATAGACACACATTCAAAAGAAACTCGTTGAATTATATGGAAATATGTTTTTAAAGGTAAATTCAATTGTCAATTCAACTCGCTCTGAGCAACTCTCACTCATCTGGTTCTGTATGATAAGCTTTCCTCTGGCGATGGTGTCCGGCCAGGTATGACGGTAATGCTTCTCTGCAGGGCAGGTAGTCAGCCACGTTGCTCTTCTCTATGTCATTACAGGATCTCATGGCTGCTGTTTCCAGGACCTTCCTGGCCACATCGGCGGTGATCTCCTTGATCTTGTACCTGTAAGCACATGGTTAAAAACATATAACCATATTTTCATTTAAACAAAAGTTGCATTAGTTTTTAAACAAAAGTGCCTTTTATGAGGACTTACTTTTTGGGGCAAACGATTCACATCATTAGAGGGATTGTAAATAGGATTACCAGTGGTGAATAGAAAAAACCTGTTTGAAGGGTCGTCCTCAGCCAGGAGATGCCGTTCCTTCATGTAGATGGGGTGTATTTCCATCCATCAATCCATTTTCAAAACCCGCTGAAACCGAACACAGGTTCATGAGGGTGTGCTCGAGCCAATCCCAGCCAACACAGGGCACAAGGCAGGAACCAATCCTGGGCAGGGTGGCAGTGGGGCGTATTTTCACAAAATACAAATCGAACCACTGCAAAGATAAAAGAAAAGTCACAATATGGAAGTTGTGCTGTCAACCTCAGAGAGTTCTCGGCTGTGGACTCTGTGTATCTCTGACAGTACATGGACGTCCACATTGGATCACACTTAGTTTACATAACTGCTCCTCCTCTTGATTTAGTGGCAGAGTTACCAACTGTTGGGTGGATGTTTTGTGCTCCTTCACCCCAACGATGGTAAATCTTTTCTCTTCATCCCTGACTTTGAATGGGTAAACCGAAAGCAGCAGCTCCTTAGAGACCTGGAATGATAAAAAGAGGAATGACAGTTACACTCAAAGAATTTGCCACTATGTATTTCATGTATTCCCAAGCTGACAATTAAAGGACATCTTACTGTCATGTTCTTCACTACCCCAGGTCTCTTAAGGTGGCCCAGGACGATAACCACTTCTAAGTAATACAGAACCAGCAGGTGCTCCTCCCGGGACGTTGACTAATCACATAAGTTTGGAGATGACAGACAGAAAGTCTCTCTTCGACACCTTGAAAATGAGATGGCATTCTCTCAGCTTTGGCAGATCAGCATTCATCTGTCGGTATCTAAACAGGTGATAGAAAAACACACACATACTGTATCTATACATGGTTATCTTTAAGCTTCAAATGACTAGAGCATGATTTAAGTTCATGAACAGAAAAGTGAGGATGCGTGACTTATTAAGAAATGGCACAACTCTTTGCTGCAATTTCCTTTCAAACCTGTTTGGGGAAGGTCTTCTGCATGTGACTGAAATAGTCCATGTACATCATAATCTGTGTTTCTCCGGGTTCTGCAGGGTGAATTTGTTCTGGAACAGGAGGAATGTGGTGAATTGTTTCACACTCTTCATATAATTCGTGACCGTCTGGAAGGTGAGCCCAGCCTGATGAAGCTTCAGAAAGTATGCCCTGGTCTTTTCAATGTCATGGATAAAATTTATATTTGCCTCGTTTTCATCCATGTAGAAAAGGAATTGGCAGACATTGTCACACTTCAAACAGAGGGGAGAAAAAAAGTTATAATATCCTTATCAATGTAATAGATAAATACACTCAGCAAGGTTTAGAATAGGCCACCTGTTTCTCACACTTTCTCATCTGGTGGTCGCCCTTCAGATACCTCGCAAAGTCCATGATAAGAGGCTGATAGGAACTATGTTTCCGGTAAAGCAGTGAAAGGCAACCTTTTTCGAGTTGCGCCGCATTAAGTCCAAAAATTTTCTTTTGAGGCGCACCTGAGAGACTGCCCATTAAAAAAAAAAGTGGTGACGATACAATCTATGGACAATCGCCAATAAAAACCAGTTAATTTTACAAGTTTGATTCCTTTATTAATAAAATATCTTTCAAAGGATAAATCTTAAATGTAATTAATGTGAACGTTGAGATTGTTTTTTCAGCACATATGGCCATGGCCATTGAACCTTACTCTTATTCGATTTTAATGTTGATTTATTTGGTTTTATAATTGTGTCTTTCATTTTTCTATTCTTTAATATGTAAAGCACTCTGAGCTACTGTTTGTATGAAAATGTGCTATATAAATAAATGTTGTTGTTGTTCACAGCTATGAAAAGTTACAGGTTCAAAGGAGGATTATTTGTATGGAGATAGGAGAAACAAAATCTTTTGGCAAAAGCACACTTACTCCTGCATGAATTTTATATAAATATAAATATTTTACTTTAGCACCACCGCTGTGCCATGTAAGTACAGCAGCGGAGTCTGATTTTAATATGGACACTGAAGGAGACAATCTTTTCATTCTAATCCCAAAGCAGATTGAATGGCCTGGCATCATGGGTCCTATTCACTTCTGGCCACATTTCTGCCATCTATCACTGAGCACAAAGCTCTATACCAAGCAACCGGACTGCACACAAACCTTAGGCATCTGTTGTCTGGCAGAGTGGCCATAATTTAGCAGATATGAGGTGGATGTTGTAGATGTGGGGATTTTTTCTTTATTTGGAGAATCCAGTCTATGCACAGGCAACCGTGTGAAACAGTATACTGAGTGTTCATCTACAGTGGAACCTCGGTTCACGACCATAATTCGTTCCAGAACTTTGGTCGTAAACCGAGTTGGTCGTGAACCGAAGCAGTTTCCCCCATAGGATTGTATGTAAATACAATTAATCTGTTCCAGACCGTACAAACTGTATGTAAATATGTAAAAATATGTAAAGATTAAGCACAAATATAGTTAATTACACCATAGAATCCACAGTGTAATAGTAAACTAATGTAAAAACATTGAATAACACTGACACAAACACACAGGCTCCCTGATCAGCTACAGGAGCTGGCTCGCTCATGCGCTCTCTCTCTGTATAACGCGAGCGCACAAACACACACACACACCTATCCGTCCCCCCAATCCCTTCCCTATCAGCTGCCCGGCTCTCTAATTTCTCAGTAGCACGTGCTTGCGCAGCATTTTTTTTAAAATGACTTTTAAGCACAGCAGAAAAAAAATTCCGAAGCG
Source organism: Polypterus senegalus (assembly GCF_016835505.1). Classification (NCBI taxonomy): domain Eukaryota; kingdom Metazoa; phylum Chordata; class Cladistia; order Polypteriformes; family Polypteridae; genus Polypterus; species Polypterus senegalus. The sequence continues at coordinate 718,630 of NC_053164.1, forward strand.
CTTGCAAAAACCAACTCACAAGCAAACAAAAAAGTGAGATTGCAACAAATCACACGATGAAGTCCTCCATGTAAACAATTTTTAATGAGTTTTAAGCACAAGGAAAAAAGCGAACATTTGAAAAAAGAGAAAAATAACATTGCAACAAATCAACAACAACAACAACATTAATTTATATAGCACATATTCATACAAACTCAAAGCTCAAAGTGCTTTACATATTAAAGAATAGAAAAATGAAAGACATAATTATAAAAAATAAATCAACATTAACATAGAATAAGAGTAAGGTTCAATGGCCAGGGGACAGAAAAAAAAAAACTCCAGACGGCTGGAGAAAAAATAAAATCTGTAGGGATTCCAGACCATGAGACCGCCCAGTCCCCTCTGGGCATTCTACCTAACATCGCATTATGAACTAAAAAAATTACTTTTGAAAAATCCGTAATACAAAAACCACCAAGAAAACTAACCTTGCATGAAACGAGTTCTGGCATGAAGTGTTTTCCTTCAGGTGTTTTCTCTCTTGTGATTTCTTGGGTTTCTGGTGCTTTTAGCTGTTTAGCTGGTGGGAGTGAAAGCCTCATGCAGCCATTCCAAAAAGAACGTTCTTGTGACCCTCCACATTACTGGCAGTCTGGCTTTGTTTACATTATGCTGCTTGAAAGCACGAGGGTTCTCCGATTGGTAAATGAGTAAACTGGTAAACATTTTTTCCACCTTTTGTAATTTCTTTCTTTCCTTCGATTTCAATTTTCTTCAAAACTTACTTCTGACCACTCTCCACTTGCTTAGAAGCCATAGTTAACTGCAAAAGCAGACGAAATACTGTAGAGCACAAAGAGAGTGCACGTCTTATTGAAAACAATGAACAAGGAGCGGCTTTGCTTAAATGAAAAAGCATGGCAGCTCTCTGTCTCTCTCAGGCTGCCTGTGGGGGGAGGGGGATGGTTTCCTTGCAGTACAGATAGGCAGGCAAACACGTGCAGCAATCTCCTCCTCCTCCCTCTTCCCAGCAGGCACATGCTCGCTAGCCCTTTCTCTCTCTCTCTCTCTCACTGAGGACGCAAGGGAAACTGGCTTGTTCAGCAAACACATGCAGCAATCTCCTCCTCCACCTCCCTAGCAGGCACGCGTGCTCGCCGCCCTCTCTCTCTTTCAGCTCAGCTTGCAGGCAGGCAAGGGAACCTGGCTTGTTCAGATACCGAAAGTGTGTGGTTGTGAACCGAGGCAAAAGTTTACATCTTTTTGGTCGTGAACCGAAGTTGTAATGTGAACTGACGTCAGGAACCGAGGTTCCACTGTACATATATAATGAACTGTATATGTCACCTCTGACACCTAAGACTTAGGCAACATCCACCTCAGATCTGGTTAACTTTTCCATCATTTGGAGAAAGTAGTCTATGGACAGGCAACCACCAAAGTGTATACATGAGTATTTATATACATTACATGTAATCTCTGAGAAATTAACAGATTTGAGGAGAAAGCATATTCAGGTTTTGTTAATCTTTTCAATATTTCACACATTACTGCACATTGGCTTTATATATACAAATTACAACAACAACAACATTTATTTATATAGCACATTTTCATACAAAACAGTAGTTCAAAGTGCTTTACATATTAAAGAATAGAAAAATGAAAGACATAATTATAAAAAATAAATCAACATTAACATCGAATAAGAGTAAGGTTCAATGGCCAGGGGGGACAGAAAAAACAAAAAAAACTCCAGACGGCTGGAGAAAAAATAAAATCTGTAGGGATTCCAGACCATGATACCGCCCAGTCACCTCTGGGCATTCTACCTAACATAAATGAAACAGTCCTCTTTGGATTTAGGGTTCTCACGGAAGGGCTTGATGATGATGATGGTCACGTAGACTTCTTCCTTTAATCCGTCCATCATTGTTGGAGCATCATGAAGCTTTGAGTAGGTGGAGGTGGCGCAGGCCACCACCACAAAGAAACCGGAAAAAGAAACAGAAAAGAGAGTAGGGGTCAGTAGCGATTTTAGAGCCACCATGAATAGTAATTATGAGGAAATTGAACATATAGAGTATCAGGATTAAGTTAAATTAAGATTAAAATGAAGTTATAAAAAGGCCATGTTAAAGTAATGTGTTTTCAGCAGTGTTTTAAAGTGCTCTACTGTATCAGCCTGGCGAATTCCTATTGGCAGGCTATTCCAGATTTCAGGTGCATAACAGCAGAAGGCCGCCTCACCACTTCTTTTAAGTTTTGTTCTTGGAATTCTAAGGAGATACTCATTTGAGGATCTGAGGTTACGATTTGGAATATAAGGTGTCAGACATTCCGATATATAAGATGGGGCGAGATTATTTAAGGCTTTATAAACCATAAGCAGAATTTTAAAGTCAATTCTGAATGACACAGGTAACCAGTGTAGTGACATCAAAACTGGAGTAATGTGTTCTGATTTTCTTTTCCTAGTTAGGATTCTAGCAGCTGCATTCTGCACTAGTTGCAAACGATTTATATCTTTTTGGGTAGTCCTGAGAGGAGTGCTACAGTAATCTAGTCGACTGAAACAAACGCTGAACTAATTTCTCAGCATCTTTCAGTGATGAAAGAGGTCTAACTTTACTTATGTTTCTTAAGTGAAAAAATGCTGTCCTAATGATCCGATTAATATGTGATTTAAAATTCAGATTACAGTCAACAATCACCCCTAAGCTTTTTACCTCCGTCTTGACTTTTAATCCTAATGTATCCAGTTACACGTTGAAGCCTAGGGTGAAGGCCCTAGTGGAGCCGCCGCGGGTGCAGATCTTGGTGGTCCTAAGGGATGGGCGAGCTGCCCATCGAAAGGGAGTCGGGTTCAGAGCCCCAAATCCGGAGTGGCGGAGACGGGCGCCCTCCCCGGGAGGGGGGGGCGCGTGCAGTGCGGTGACGCAAGCGATCCCAGAGAAGCCCCGGTGAGAGTTCTCTTTTTTTGTTGAAGGGCAGGGCCACCCTGGAATGGGTTCATCCTGAGAGAGGGGCTCGCGCCTTGGAAAACATTGAGCTTCCGGTGGTGTACAGAGAGCTCTTGCCAGCCATTGAAAATCTTGGGGAGATGGTGTAAATCTTGCTCTGCGCCGTACCCATATCCGCAGCAGGTGAACAGCCTCTGGAATGTTAGAACAATGCAGGTAAGGGACGTCGGCAAGCCGGATCCGTAATTTCGGGATAATTTTCTTTAAGGGCTGTGTCGGTTAGGGTGGGGTGCAAAGCGGGGCTGGGCACATGCCACATCTGGGCACGCACCAGGCCCTTTCTGTGGATCGCCTCAGCTGTGGCCCACGTTGGCCTGCCTCGGACGCCCTACCGCCTCTCCCCGCCGCAGGGGCGGGATCAGGGGCCGCGCTCTAGCAGTTGGCTTAGAACTGGTGCGGACCAGGGGAATCCGACTGTTTAATTAAAACAAAGCATCGCGAGGGCTGGAGAGTGGTGTGGATGCGATTTCTGCCCAGTGCTCTGAATGTCAAAGTGAAGAAATTCAATGAAGCGCGTGTAAATGGCGTGAGTCACTATGAACAGTTGGGTCCCAGTCCAAAACCTGCTTTGCCCTACCTACTATCTAGCGAAACAAAAGCAGAGTACTGGGCTCGGCTGGGCAAACACAGTTGGCACCTGTGTAACACAATGAAACTTATTGAATTGACGATGTGGAGAGTATTCTCATTAGGCTGTGAATTTGCCCAGGATTCACAGTTACATAAACTGGGTGGTGAAGGGCGTTTTAGCTGTTCGTTTTCAAATAATATTGCATTAGTGCGATGATGTTATTACATATATTGTCTCTTTCTTTCAGGTGTGTAATAGAAGCAAATAGCGCCGAAGTTACTGCTCTTTACCATTCTCTCCTCTGCATGAACTGGAGTACAAAAGAAACAGCATACAGCAACGTGTGGGGACTGGCAGGAACACTCAATAAAACTGAATAAAAAGAAAATCAAGTGATGGTGAGATACGAAGAAGGCAGCTTCACCAGCGTTTGTGTGTTAGAACCCTTTGGGGGGGGTGCGTTAGTATGCATCGTGGAACACTGCAGACCTATAGCGCGTCTTTATGTGAAAACGGCAATGTCAGATGGGGTTGTATGGATTGATTTAGAACGCGACTGAGTGAATGAAAAGTGAATTAAAAAAAAAAAAGCAAACTTTTATAAGGATCATAAATTACACCGGCTGTTACAGACTGAAATCAAATGTATTGCTTTTATTCTAAAATAGTAAGACTAAGAGCAGTTTACTTCTAAAAACGGAATACTGCAGAATCGAACCCTCGACCTTTTGATTCCCAGTCAGTAGCCGAATGTATTGCGCCACGGAGGCTGTCATAATTAGTGGGTGTCAATGTTGCATGTTAAGGCGGCTCTTTTTTCCTGCAGGTATATTTTTGAATAAAAGCACAATTGTTGTCTTATATTTGTACCTTTTGTGAAAATATTTCTTTGATATTTGGACTTCAGGCTTCATACATTATATAGTTTATGCCTACATCTTGTCATCTACTACTAGAATATAAAAAACGTTTCTGTTTTAACAATGTGTTTACACAGATTACTGTAGAAACGGAACAGACATGAAATGCGTGTGTTCCAAATAACGATCTATTATTTCCACTCTAAAACTCCACTTCACTCCCAGATACTCAATCAAGGCCTGAGCTGAGAGAAGTTCGTTCACGTTCTAAATTGGTGGGGGGGATGGAATAGCCGGCTGCTCCTAGCTTCTCTTTCTCAGCACATTTAGAAGACAAAGGACGCTGGCGGAGAGGTGTGAAGGGACTTAAGAAGCAATTTAAGGTGGGATGGATTTACGAGATTTTTCGTAGGCTCTGGTAATTCTAGTGTTAAACCCGTTCAAAAGATAAACATTTTTAATCAATATGCAATTCCACGTCTATTGTATTCTCTACTTAATACGAAATTTAATCTCATGATTATAAGGAAATTAGACACTTTCATTAGAAAAACTATCAAAGTGGTTGTACTTCCCTATAAGCACCATTATTGGGATTCTTTATTCTAGTAATATTAATGGAAGGTTAAGTGTCCTCAAATTAGAGGCAATTATACTTAAATCCTTTTTCAAATCACTTGGGAAGATGGCAATAGCAGAAGATCTGATTCTGAAGGAAATATATATATTAAATAAGATACCAGAGCAATTAATGAACATCTGGAAACTTTTGGGATGCCATGACACCATATTGCTCATAATTGGCGATTCCATAGTGCGGAATGTTAGAATTCTAAACTATGTTAAACCAGCAGTGGCCAAGATTTCTGGCACAGAGGCCGCATTGGACCGTGTTGCCGACGATGAAGTATCTACCTTATTGCTGCATGTCGGCACTAATGATATTTATTTACAGCAATCTGAGGTATTAAAGCGGAACTTCATCTCTATGCACCAAAGCTAAAACAAAATGTCGGAATTTAATTGTATCTGGTCCCTTACCAAGATTGTATAGAGGGATGTGATTTATAGCAGATTGCATTCCTTTCACTGCTGGCTAGAAACCTGGTGTGCAAATAAAAGCATAGCATTTGTGAACAATTGGGATGATTTTTGGGAAAGGCCTGGATTTTTCAGAAGAGATGGTCTTCATCCTAACTGGAGGGGATCTTATGTATTATCCCAAAATATGGCAGCAAAACTGCCTGGTTGACTGATTAGAGCACCATCCAGGCCGCAGTCATGTGATCTTAAATCACAGGCTGTTGTTTATCCCACCTGTTATTTTCCTGAAGCTGTTACCCATAATCCCTGTTGTGGGGCATCCAGTAAATTTAGTCTTGAAACAAACCAAAAAATAAGGTGTATAATTAGACCAAGGGATAAAACCAGACACTCCACCAGGGGCATCTGTAATAGAAATTTAATTCAAATTAAAACAAAAAATATATCAGCAGTTCAGAAAGAACCATGCAGTTTTAAATGCTGTTTATTGAACATTCGCTCTCTTGGCACTAAAGCTGTTTTGGTAAATGATTTTATATTAAGTACAAAATCTGATCTGTGTCTTCTTACTGAAACCTGGCTTAGTAAATGTGACACTGTTCCCTAGCTGAGGCGTCACCAGATGGATACTCGCTCCTTCATAAGTCTAGAGATTCTGGTCGAGGAGGAGGCCTTGGAATAATTCATTGTAACAAAATGCAAATCACTCCTAAAAATTTAGGCAACTTTACATCCTTTGAGGCATTCATTTTAAATATTAAAACAGATTCCAACACAATTATAGTGCTAGTCTACAGACCACCAGGGCCATATTCATTGTTCATGACTGAATTTAGCAACCTTCTGTCTGATTTGGCTATAAATTATGATCACGTAGTTCTGATGGGGATTTTAATGTACACATTGATGTGGAAACTGACACTTTTAGCAAATGTTTTACTTATTTTTTAAATTCAGTAGGATTTTGTCAGATTGTCAAAGGTCCAACTCATAATCATAACCATACATTAGATTTAATTATAACTTACAAAGTTGAAATTCAAAATTTAAATATTACTCCATTAAATGTAGTTATTTCCGATCACTTCTTAATTACGTTTGATTTAGTTCTGCCCATGCCAGCACTCGCAGATTAAAACAAAGACAGTGCGACATCTAGATTGTAATTCTGCTTCAAAATTTATAGATACCTTGAGTAAGTCGAGTGTAATTGTGGAAAACCATTTAGATCAGTTAACATCACATTATAATGTGACCTTGAGAGATGCTCTGGACACAGTGGCTCCCCTAAAACAAAAGTGATCAAAGCACATAGAAACTCTCCCTGGTTTAATGAAAATACTCGAGCTCTTAAATTAGCGCAGATGGAGAACAACAAAGCTACATGTATTTCAAATTGCATGGACAGAGAGTGTAATAAATATAAAAAGCCCTCTTTAAAGCTCGCTCAGAATACTATTCTACATTAATAGATAGCAATAATAAAAATCCTAGGGTACTTTTAGAGCAGTGGCTAAATTAACAAATGGGAATTCAGATCAACAGTGCAAAATACCAACAGATATTAGCAGTACAGACTTTATGAACTTCTTCAATGAGAAAATTAAAAATATAAGATCCCAGATCTCAGCATCACAGTACAAACCAAATACTAGCTTAGCAGACCCTGCACATTGCATTCAGCACTTTAATAATTTTAATCCTGTAACTCACCAGGAAGTCTTAACTTTAATTACTAAAATGAAGCCCACTACTTGTTCCCTAGATCCAGTGCCAACAAAACTAGTAAAAGTGCAATGGATGTTCTTGCAGCCTATTCTAACCATTATCAATAGTTCATTACTGCATGGCACGTACCTGATGCACTAAAAGTGTCAGTCATTAAACCTTTACTTAAAAAGTCAGACCTAGACCCACACATACTAAATAACTATAGGCCTATTTCAAATTTACCATTTCTCTCTAAAATACTAGAGAAAGTAGTCGCCAGTCAGCTTCAGTCACACCTTACGCATTACAATTTATTTGAGAAATTCCAGTCTGGCTTTCGCACTGGTCATAGTACAGAAACGCACTAACACGGGTTGTAAATGACATTCTGATATCCTCTGATGAAGGAAATTCCACTGTAATTATGTTGTTGGACTTAAGTGCAGCATTTGACACCATTGACCATTCTATTTTACTGCACAGGCTAGAAAACGATGTTGGGCTTACAGGCCCGTGCTCGCTTGGTTCAGTTCTTATTTATCAAATCGATTCCAGTATGTACAGAAATGCGCAGACAGTACTCCATCATTATACACAGAAGTTCAATATGGTGTCCGCAGGGCTCAGTACTGGGACCTTTACTGTTTTCACTTTACATGCTTCCACTGGGATCTCTCATTAGGAAACATAATGTTAATTTTCACTGTATGCAGATGACACCCAGTTATACCTTTCATTTAAATCAAATGAAGTTTCTCCGATGTTGTCTTTAATTAGTTGTGTTAGTGAATTAAAGGAATGGATGAATGAGAACTACTTGTCTTTAAATACAGATAAAACAGAGATGTTAATTGTTGGAGGGAATGACGCTGATCACAGCAATATTTTGTCGTCATTTAACTCAGTTGGAATCCCAATTAATTTTACTGAATCAGCCCGCAATCTAGGAGTTATCTTTGACTCTAGCATGTCATTTAAAGCATATTACAAAGTCGTCCAAAACATGTTTTTCCATCTTAAAAATGTTAGGAAATTAAGGCGCTTTCTAAATAAACAGGATTGTGAGAAATTAATTCATGCATTTATCTCTAGTAGGATTGACTACTGCAATGCGGTGTTCACTGGCTGTTCAAACTGTTCTCTATACAGCCTCCAGTTAATCCAAAATGCCGCTGCAAGAATTATTACAAGAACAAGAAAATATGAACACATAACCCAGTTCTTAAATCTTTACACTGGCTCCCAGTTAAGTTTAGGGCAGATTTCAAAATCCTCCTTTTAACATATAAAGCATTAAATGGCCAAGGTCCGGCTTACTCGTCTGAACTTATCATGACTTACAAACCTGAGCGCACATTAAGATCTCAAGATGCCGGTCTGCTTAGGATTCCAAGGATTAATAAAATAACAGTGGGAGGTCGAGCTTTTAGTTACAGGGCCCCTAAACTGTGGAATGGTCTTCCTGCTTCCATAAGAGATGCCCCTCGGTCTCAGCCTTTAAATCCCGGCTGAAGACTCACTACTTCAGTTTAGCATATCCTGACTAGAGCTGCTGATTAACTGTACATACTGCATCTCTGTTGTTAGTCATTAGCACTATAACATAAGTAACATGATAATTATATTTGAATACTAACCCTCACCTATTCTGTTTCTTTTCTCGGTACCCAAATGTGGCATTGGTGCCACGCCCACCTGCCAAGTTGTTTGCCTGCCTATGGTAAAGTCATCCCTGAAGGAGGATCACAGGAATCATGGGAAAGAGGGGTCCTTTCATCGGAGCAACGTTTCAGCCGTGGCATGGCCAAATGGAGATGCAGCTAGATGGATGAGGTCTCCAGGACTCTAAAAATATCCAAACCTAATTATGTCATAATTAAACCATAATTCTAAAAAATTTTATTATTATGCTGTCTTAAGGAATTGTTCTGTTGTGTATATTGTATTGTATTGACCCCCTACTTTTGACACCCACTGCACGCCCAACCTACCTGGAAAGGGGTCTCTTTGAACTGCCTTTCCCGAGGTTTCTTCCATTTTCCCTACAAGGTTTTATTGGGAGTTTTTCCTTGTCTTCTCAGAGAGTCAAGGCTGGGGGGCTGTCAAAAGGCAGGGCCTGTTAAAGCCCATTGTGGCACTTCCTGTGTGATTTTGGGCTATACAAAAATAAACTGTATTGTATTGTATATTTCCTAACAATGATGCCAATAATAATATATGTAGAAACCAATTATCTTGTGATGTCCCAGCCAAATTCCATTACTAGCGACAAGTTGAATTTGATACTTGGAAAAGGCTACCTATGCAAGGACAAGGAATCAAATTATTTGAAAAGGACAAAGTGAGCAATCATTTGCATACACGCCACAATTGACGAAACAAGGACAGTACATCGCTGCCATACAAGTCAAAGCCAATGTGTTCCCAGTATATGAAGCTATCAATAGAGGCAGACAGGAGCCTTCAGGATGCAGGAAATGCAAGATACTTACTGAATCATTATCATGCATATTGGGACAATGTCCGGCTTTACAAAGAGAGAGAATTGCAAGATATCACAAACTGTGTGACCTGCTCAAAATTGAATGTGAGACATTTGAATGGACTGTGCACAAATAACAATCCATTAAACTTAAAAATGATAGATCCCTAAGATCTGACCATATCTTGGTCAAAAACAACAAAGACATTGTCATTGATCTCACAATGAGATATGAATTTAACATGGAGAAGGCTTTAAAAGCTAAATCCACCAAGGAAATTAAATATGAAGTCATATCACAATCTGTAAGACATTTTCAAAATCAATGATGTCCAGACATTTGGCATTGTAATTGGAGCGAGAGGGAAGTGGTTTGAGCTAAATAATGAACCACTCAAGTCGATTGGACTCTCTGCATCCAGGATTCTGTCCTTCTCCAGGCTCATGAGCAGGAGAAGTCTACTCCATTCTTTGGATATTCTTACCTCATTCTCCAAATGATTCTGGATAAGTGGCAGAATCAAATTTTGTTTAATTGGACTCTGGTGTAAATAGTTCATAATTCGATTCAATTTGGTTTAATTGTTAGTTTAATTGGCATGCTCTCTCATACATGGCCAGTTATAATCACTTAACCATAATGTGATACAATTAACCAATATTCTAACATTATACAAGTGATGACTATCACTCTTTCACACCCAAATTTGCAATCATACGTCTTAATAAGGAAATAAAATGATAGGCCTATTCCAACATCCAATATGATCTTAACCATATCATAGAGAGGATTAGGATAGAAATAGTACCATATCAAGTTCCAGCTCATAGGTTTTCTTGACCACTGATTGCCGAGCTCAACCCTAGTTGTGGAATCCCTGAATGTCTCCCTGGCTGTGTTCCAAATATCTACGGGAATCTTGTAATGATTACTTCCCCATAGCCATACCTTGGCAGCTATGCTGCTTTGGACGCGATGGAGTGCATGCAACTTCCCTTAGATGATCGAAGACTAGGTTAGTTTGAAGGTCGACCTGAGGGGCACGATTGACGAGCAATAGCTTTGATAACTCGGAAAAAGCTTCACCACAAAGCTCTTAATTAGCCAAATGCCTCATCATCTAATTAGTGACACGCATGAATGGATGAAGAAGTTTTCCCACTGTCCCTACCTACTATCTAGCGAAACCACAGCCAAGGGAACGGGTTTGGCAAAATCAGCAGGTAAAGACCACCCTGTTGAGCTCTTTATCTGAGGGAATAAGGTTGTAAGGATAAGGTGAAGACCGGCGTGCAATAAACCTAAATCAAGTCTCAGTGTCATTAGTCAATGAAATTTCAAGTGTCTGTCTCGTTCCTTTACTCCACCCTAAACCAAAAGCATCACCAAATGTGCTTCTCAA
>NC_053164.1:730207-757349 GCF_016835505.1 Polypterus senegalus
GTGTCAGAAGTGCGAGACCAGGCTGTTTAGAAGACGCCGTTATGGAACAGAGTCTTGAAGAATTGGAGCGTGCCATCTTGGAGAACAGCGTTACTTTAGAGCGCCTGATCAGCGGAGCTGTGCGGAGAAAAGCGGCAGACCGGCCTGATGGTACCAGTATTCCCCGGACAGTGTTACGATCTTCTGAGCACGGCCAGAGGGGGCCGTCGGCTGCCGCAGCGATACCCCAGGTTACCAGTCGGACGGTCCGCTTCTCACGGTCACCTGCTAAGCTGCTGCGATACAGCGGATTGACTCCTTTAGAACCATACCTCGCACAAGTGGATCTGGACGCAATACACAATGAGTGGAACCGTGAGGAAGCTGCGACACACTTGGCCCTTGCTTTGGAGGGTCCCGCACTTCAGGTACTCATTGATCTGTCATCGGAAGAGTGTCGTGATCTTCAGGCTCTCACTGCTGCTCTCACCCGTCGCTTTGGACAAAGAACTTCAGCAGAATGCAGCAGAGACAAGCTGACTAGCCGACGTCGGCGTGAAGGTGAGAGTATAGGAGCTTTTGCTGCTGACGTCAGGGTATATACACGAAAAGGTTACCCTACTTTCTCGACAGCAGTGAGGGAAGAACTCGGTCTTCATGCTTTCCTGCGGGGCCTCACACCAGAACGTCTTCGCCAGCATGTCTGTCTATCGTCACCCCGAGATTTGAGCGAGGCACTAAAAGAGGCTGAGCGGGTTGAAGACGTACTACAGGCTCAGTCACTGACAAGACGAATGCCACGACCGAGTCGACTAACAAGAGCCGTTGAACGAAGGGCGGAAGGGGACCTGTCTGAGGTAGTGGAGGTCAGCCGCGCCCAATCAACATCAACCCCCCGACAGAGACGAGTGGACTGCTGTTTTCGATGCGGAGAACCAGGGCACTTTGCCTGGGATTGCCCTGCTCCAAGTCCGTTGCCTCGTACAGCATCACCGCAGGGAAACATCGGGGTGAGGCCGTGAGGGGACCCTCGCTCCGTTTTTCAGCACCCCTCAACAAAGACTGCTTCAAAGTTGGGCGCTGTGGATTTTCCACTGGACTATACCTAGACTGCACTATTGATGGACGGCCATGCAGTGCCTTAGTGGACACGGGGTCCACTATTTGTTTGCTAAGAAAAGGAGTGTTGCCAGAAACAGCTAGTCTTGTTCCCGAGGGCTGGACCCCCACAAATAGCGAACTACACACGGTTACGGGTGAACGGACAGTAATGCCCGGAAAGAAACTGTTATCTGTGTTGGTTGGACCAACCACGAATTCTGGCTTGCGGACATTAAAGATCAGTGCATTATTGGGTTGGACTTGTTGGCCCACTGGGGAGCATGTGTTGATGTGTCTAGGGCCGTCCTCTGCCTAGGTAATGAGACTGTGTCGCTCCAATCGGGCTGGAACCGTCCTGGAAGGGCTGCTGGCTTGGATTTGCCTGGATACCACGACTCACCGGCTCACGACCATTGTTCGGAAGATGCAGAGACTCAAGAGAACCCCCAGGAGAATGTTGCAGCTCAGACCAGTGCTTCCCAACGGTTTTCCTCACGCGACCACCCATCAGCTGAGACAGTTGCCGCTGTAGAGGAATTGAACCGTCGAAGTGGGGAACATTTGAACGCGCCACAGCAGGAGCAACTTCAACAACTATTGAGAGACTTTGTGGACATTTTTGCTCGAGAGGAGGACTGTACTAGAATGAATTTAGTGAAACACCACATAGACACTGGCCATGCCGCTCCCATTCGTTTGCGCCCCCACCGATTGCCTCTTGCGAAGCGTCAAGCTGCCGAGGAAATGATTTGTGAGATGGCAGCCAACGACGTTATTGAGCCTTCGGACAGCCCCTGGGCTGCACCAATGGTCATGGTACGGAAAAACGGGGTTGGCGCCCCTGTGTGGACTTCGGAGGTTAAACGAAGTCACTCGAAAAGACTCATACCCACTGCCACGCATCGATGATGCATTGGATTATGTGGCTGGATCCTGTTGGTTCAGCACCTTGGACTTGCGCAGTGGGTATTGGCAAGTGGAACTGGCACCAGAGGACCGACACAAAACCGCATTCACCATCGGACAAGGGCTGTGGCAATTCAAGGTGATGCCGTTTGGACTGTGTAACGCACCGGCCACATTTGAAAGACTGATGGAGCGGGTCCTAAAAGACATTCCCCGAACCCGATGTGTGGTCTATCTGGACGATTTGTTAATCCATGCCAGAGACTTTGATCAGGCTGTCCACAATTTAAGGGAAGTCTTGACAGCCATTCGTAGCGCCGGGTTGCGGTTGAACCCAGAAATGTAACCTCCTCTCCCGACAGACTCAGTTTCTGGGACATGTGGTTAGCGAGAGTGGAGTGGCTAACGACCCAGCGAAGGAGACCGCCGTGAGCAACCGGCCCCACCAGCCAACATCACCGAGCTGGAGCTTTCTGGGCTTAGCCTCATACTACCGGAGATTCGTGAGAAACTTTGCAACCATTGCTAGCCCCTTGCACCAGCTGACGAGTAAGGGCCAACAGTTTGGGTGGACGGAGGACTGCGCCGCAGCTTTTCAACAACTAAAAGCTGCTCTTAACAGTGCACCTGTCCTGGCTTACCCTGACCCCAACCAACCCTTTATTTTGGACACTGACGCTAGTAATGTGGGGGTTGGCGCAGTACTCTCCCAGAGGGGGGAGACCGGAGAGAGAGTGGTGGTCTACTATAGCTGCAGCCTCAGTCGACCGGAGAAAAATTACTGTGTTACCTGGCGGGAGCTATTGGCAGTGATTCTGGCAGTACGACACTTCAAGCCTTACCTTTTGGGCACTAAGTTTACGATTCGAACTGACCATGCTAGCCTTAGGTGGCTGTTAAATTTCCGGCAACCTGAGGGCCAGGTAGCAAGGTGGATAGAAATACTTCAGGAGTATGATTTTGAGGTGCAACACCGACCAGGACGGCAGCATGCAAATGCTGATGCCCTCTCCAGGCGACCATGCATACTCAATGACTGTCGATATTGCCGTTGGCAAGAAGAAAGAGGTATGGGACTATCATCAGCAGCAGCCAGGCTAGAGGACACTGAGGGAGCAGGGGAACCATTCACCATCGAACAGTTACGGCAACTACAGGCAAACGACCAAGTGCTAGAGAAGGTAAAGGGTTGGCTGGAGACCCAGGAATGCCCCGATTGGCAAACCATGTCTTCCCAAGGGCCGGAACTCAAGTTGTTACATTCGCAGTGGGGCAGCCTGGAGTTGCACGATGGTGTGATCTACAGAAGATGGCAGGCACCAAGGGGGGGAACTGACCGTTTGCAACTTCTGGTTCCCCCGGCTTTACGTATGTGGAATGGAAAAATACAGCTTGTCCCTGTGACATGTAGCAGTTACAAAATGTGTATGTGACATTTCTATGTATACCCTTGTGTGAGGTACAGAGTGTACTGGGTGAGCAGGTCAAAGGAATCTGCCCAGCACAAGTCTGTTATTATAGTTCCTGTTTGTCTCAGAATCTGCCCTTTAACCAGTTTTTTATTATAGTTCCTGTTTTTAAAGCTCCAAATAAGGTAACTTCTTTTTTATTTTGTCAGCAGTAAGAAATATGTACCGCCTCTATTTTTGGTATAATAATGTCATTTTGCTCAACTCTGTAAGCTATAAAAGAGCAAAGAATTTCCTGTACGAGGGCTTCTCTAGTCTAGGTGCAATAAAGTGTATATTACTGATTAATTTTATCTGGTGTGAGACTCCTACTCTGTCCGGGAAATAATGAAGAGAAAGAAAATCGTCCACAGTTTTTTGGCGCCCAACGTGGGGCAGGAGACGATCGGCTGACTCCTTGATCGGTACCCGCCTTATGGATCTGTCTTCTTTGAAGCAGACTGCCGCTACTGTGTGCACCGGCAGCAGAGTAAACAGCTCCGATAAAAGTTAGGACTGTCCTGTCCTAGGACGGCTTCTGAGTGAGAAGTCCCCGGTCTCCTCCTGACTCCGAGTGGAGTACTCTGCGTTGCGCACCAGACTAAATGCCTAGACTAGGGTAAGTACCGTCGGGGGTTTCCTTGGTAGTGGGTATAATAAGAGTGATAAATAATTGAGAAAAAAAAATGAAACTAGCGGCCCGGAATAGTAAGTATCTACTCGAGGTTTATTAATTAACTGTTGGGAAAGGATGTAGGAGTCCGAACTGGGATATTAGTGGGATAGGCATTGGGACGGTTACAAGGTGCGTGGCACACCTAAGGAAAAGAGCCCATTGCCCGTCAAAGGTCAGTACGGACAACGACGGTTAACAGTTAGGAAATTCAAGAGAAAAGGAAATCGAGTAGGAAAAGAACAGTGTACACTGAATATAGTTTCAGGAAAAGAAACTAGAAAATAAAAGATATAGTTTCAGGGGAAGAAACTAGGACAATAAAAGAAAATGGGTTCCGCTAGTAGTAAAAAAGTTAAGCAGGGGTCTGATGGGTCTAAGTTTATACTGGAAGGACTGTTTTCGGAGGATCAACAGACGTCGTGGAAAAATGGGTCACCAAGGAAACTAATTGAGAAAAAGACAGGCTTAGATTTTAAAAGGCATGTAAGAAGTGGAATAAACAGAGCGGTGGGCGTTGGCCATTAGAAGGCACGGTGATCGAGTGAGATTCAGGAAATAAGGAAAATATTGGTTGTTGCAAGGGAGGTCCGTATCGCATGGATATGTTTGATAGATGGGAATTGGTTATAAAAGATCGAAATTTAGAGGCGATCACTAGACAGAATGAGGTTCTGAGAGCCAATGAAGTTAAGGCCAGAAAAGAAAAAGATGAATTGCTTTTAGTTTTACAAACAGCCCAACCACCTGACACCCATTCTAAAAGAAAAGAAACGTCTATACCCTATATTCTATGGTTCTGGGACTCAGGCTCCCGAACCTCCACCCTATGATTCTCCAGGAGGTTCAGAAGGGGAAGAGGAGGTAGAGGAGAACCACTAGAAATAAAACCCGAGCCCCTTATCGGACACAAGGGAGTTACCACCGAAGACAGGCTAAGACACAGGCACCTTTCAATCCCTTACACGATGACCGACCCCATGTGTTTAAATCCTCTGTTCCACTTTCCCCCACTGCCCCTGACCCCGAGTTCCCTCCATCTACTTCTTTCCCATTAATGCAGATCCCTAATCCCCGGCATAATCCCAATCAACCTACTGGTGACCAGAATCCCTTGACAATTTCCATTTCCCATATTTGGGACTTAAGTGAGCTAAAAGAGGTGGTCAGCTCCTTAGTTGACCCTAAAAAGGAGGGGGGACTGAAATTTATTGAACAATTAGAACAGTTGGACAGCATGTATAAACCAAACGCTGCTGAATGGACACAGGTCCTTCGTCGTAAATTGGGTCCAACTTGGGCTTCTGTTAATCATGGCACTGATAATAATGGACAACCGTGGACTTGGCGTGAGACCTTCCATCGAGGAGATGGTCAGAATGGAGATGCAGATTTTCAAACTCAGTGGCGTCTACTGAAAGCGAATTTAGATGACAAGTATAAAAGGGCACTGACTGGGCTTTGATTTCTGCTGCAAAACAGAAAAGATGAGACTGTGGATGAGTGGGGGCTTAGAATTCAAGATTTGATGGCTACCTATTCGGGCATAGAGCGGGCTGAGGACCGACTTCGTGCGGCCGTGCCTCCCTTTGTCTCCGGTCTCCAGACATTCAATCTAAAGTCCGTATCTCATGTATTGGCTGGGAATCTGCTACCTTTGAAGAGGTCAAGCGACATGCTGAACATGCTGAAAGGCAGACCTCACAAAAGCAAGAACAGAATCAGGCTAAGTTGCTGGCTGCGCAACTAAATTACTACACTGGTGGACGAGGAGGCTTCACCGGTCCACGCGGTGCCCGGGAGGCTCCCGAGGAAGAGGACGCGCCGGGTCGAGGTGGTTTTACCTCTTTGCAAGACCCTTCTCAACAACAACAGCTCCCCACTCCTTACTATTGCTATAATTGTGGTCAGCCAGGCCATTATAAAAGAGACTGTCCAAATCGTCAGATTAAGCCTCTTTTGACTACCCCGGAGATGAATTTACACCGGTTTCCCCGAAAACCAAGGCTGGCCCTAGGAATTTTCAGGGACCTCTAGCCACTCCATGTTTCCCTTCTTGACTGTGGATCCTGAGGATGATCCTCTTTTATCTCTGCATGTTAATGGACAAAAGACTATTTTTCTAGTTGACACTGGCGCTACACGCTCTACTCTTTCTCTGGCTAAGGTCCCTGCCTCGGATGACACAATTACTGTTCTGACAGCCTCTGGACAACCACATTGCCTTAAAGTTTCACTCCCACTCCCTGTCCAAAATTCTCCTTCTGGTCCATCCATACTACACCGTTTCCTCCTTAATTCACTTTGCCCTGTTAACCTCTTGGGACGTGACCTCATGACTAAACTTTCCCTATCGATTACTATGACCCCCAAAGGCTTTAACTGTTCCACCCCTATGATTCTTTTTCAATCCTCTCACCCAACACCTTCCTTTGCAGCTTGGACTCTTTCCATTTCCCCACACACCATTTTATTAAAAGCCCTTAGTTCATTCCCTTCCTGCTTGTTTCCCCATCTCCAGGTCCCTGACACCCTTCACTGTACTGCCCAATACTTCCCTGCTGAAGTTGATACCCCTTGGTTGGAATCTTTTCTTTCCTCAGCTCCCACACGCAAATTATACTTGTTCCCTGTTTATTCCTGTCCTCCACCAAAGCTGCTACATCTGTCCATCTCACCCCTTCCCAGCAAATTTACTATTTGGGTGACTCTGTCCCTCATATTTCTCTTGCCAAATCGCATGACACCCAGTGGGTGCAAATTGGACCTTGGGTTCAACACTGTCTTGACGGACAGATTGGCAATATGTTGCCCTGGTGTCTTCGACACCTCTGACCATTTAATTACAAAGGTTGTTCTCCAAACTGATTTTTTAGTCAATCGTAGTCTCTGCACACCTTCTCCGTCATGTTCTGTTTTTCCCTTACAAGTTACATTTCCTCCATTGCCTTGGCTCGCAGATATCCCATCCTGCCTATGGTCTCAGGATAAAAACGATTTTGGCAGAATAGCCCATTGTGAACCTCTGGTGATCTACCCAAAATCCTCCTTCCGTGCTTTTACTTTTCAAAACCCGCCGTTGGACTTGGACTGTTATGCCTCAGGGCTACACTGAGTCTCCTTGTGTGTATGGACAAGCGCTTGCTCAAAATCTTGAGGGTTTTGGCCAGACCGTGGTTCCACATTAATTCAATATGTTGATGATATCATGCTCTGCAGTGATTCGCAGGAATCATGTGAAACGGACACAAAGAAATTACTTCTTTTCTTGGCTGAAAATGGCCATAAAGTGTCCAAAGCTAAATTACAATTGGTACAAACAACTGTTAAATATGTAGGTCATGACATTACTAATGGCACAAGAGCTCTCTCCACTAGTCGCATTACAACCATTCAGAATCTTCCTAGACCGGTCACTAAACAACAGGTTATGTCTGTCCTAGGCATTCTTGGATATTGTCGACAATGGATCCTTAACTTTTCGCACGTGCTCAGCCACTGCAAGATCTGGCCAACACTCCCGGCCTTCCCTTATCTGGCCACGTTCCTGGACTCCTGATGCTGAGACCGCATTTTCTGACCTAAAGACTGCCCTCCTTTCTGCCCCCCCCTCGGTTTACCTGATTATTCTCGTCCATTCACATTGTTTGTGGACGAAAAGGGGGGATATATGAATGCCGTGTTGACTCAAATACATGGAGACAAACAAAGGCCTGTTGCATATTTTTCGAAAAATTAGACCCAGTTGCAGCTGCTCTTTCTCCCTGTCTAAGAGCAGTTGCTGCTGCCACAGAAGCAGTCTTAGCTAGCACCGATATAGTACTCATGAGTCCACTGACAGTTAAAGTTCCGCATGCAGTTCATTCCATTTTAGTACAAGCAAAAACTTCTCATCTAACCACAGCAAGAGCCATCCATTATCAGAACGTTCTTTGCACTCTCTCAAATGTCACAATTGAAAGGTGTTCTACCCTCAATCCGCTACTCTACTCCCGACTAGTGAGGAGGGAGAACCGCATGATTGTCAGGAAGTGATTGCTCGAGAAGTTAAGCGCGATTTGATTTGCAGGAAACTCCATTAGAAACAGGTGAAATCATATTTGTAGATGACTGTTCGTTAAGATTAGAAAATGGAGCTCCGTCGACCAGTTATGCTGTGGTCCAAGGGGACCACCTACTGGAAGCTAACCGAATTACCTCTAGCCTCAGTGCACAAGCAGCTGAACTAATAGCCCTAACTTGAGCATGTCAGCTGTCAGAAGGAAAAGACATAACTATTTACACAGACTCTCGCTATGCTTTTGGAGTCTGCCATGATCACGGGGCATTATGGAAATTAAGGGGTTTTAAGACCAGTACTGGCAAGCCCATTCAACATCAGAAGTTAATTGAATCTCTGTTGGATGCCATAACTAAACCATCTAAATTGGCTATTGTAAAGTGCCAGGCACACACTGGCAAACAGGATCCTGTTAGTAAAGGAAATGAATTGGCTGATTACTTTGCTAAAAGAGCTGCTCATAATAATGTTCCAGTTTCTCTTTTCCAACAGAGTTCGGAGTCGGTTCTAGATAACCAGATGATTTCTTTACAGAGCTCAGCAACGGATCTTGAGAAGAAGAAATGGTCCAAGGAAGGCTCCTTGATTGAAGGTGTTTGGACCCACCGTCAGACTAATAAGCCTTTTCTTCCGAAAGCTTCCTTTCCAGGAATGGCGAAAATAGCCCACGGACTGGACCATGCGGGAAGAGATGCTATGATTCAGGATGTTGAGAAGCATTGGGAAGCAGTAGGGTTTTCTAGTTATGCAGATCAATTCTGTAAGAGATGTGCGCTGTGCCAAAGGTTTAATGTGGGAAAAGGCACGCAGGTAAGTCCCGCCGCTACCCGAATCCAATGGGACCATTTGAGCATCTCCAAATGGATTTCATCGAATTAACGCCATCAAAGGGATATCGGTACTGTTTAGTAATTGTCGATGTGTTCTCCCGATGGGTAGAAGCATTCCCTTCTAAGCATAATGATGCCAAAACTGTGGCTAAAGCGTTAATAAAGGAAATTATCCACGATGGGGTATACCTCAGAAACTGCAGACTGATAATGGGACTCATTTTGTGAATTCAGTCATAAATGAACTAACCACATGGCTCCAAATTAATGTACACCACTACTGTACGTATCACCCACAGAGTGGAGGTATAGTTGAAAGATGCAATGGCACTTTGAAGTCAAAATTAGCAAAAATTTGTGAGCAGACAAATCTTTCCTGGCCTGATGCCCTTCCACTGGCC
This sequence comes from Polypterus senegalus, assembly GCF_016835505.1. Classification (NCBI taxonomy): domain Eukaryota; kingdom Metazoa; phylum Chordata; class Cladistia; order Polypteriformes; family Polypteridae; genus Polypterus; species Polypterus senegalus. Next base: position 739,606 of record NC_053164.1, read on the forward strand.
CTGATGGGGCTACGAGGGCGGACACACTGACAATTGGGGCTATCGCCGTTTGAGATTCTTACCGGTAGATCCATGCCAGTTGGTATGGTTATAGGGAATGTGAACCTACATACTGTGGACAATGATCTTCTCTCTAGTCTTTCAGGTCTCCGAGCCTCTCTGAAGGAGGTCCATGAACAAGTGAAGCAAGCCTGGAGATCCACCCCTCCCTCTGAGGATTCGCCTATCCCATTAAGAACCTGGATCCTGGTTCGTGACACCCGCAGGAAACACTGGCACCAACCCAGGTGGCGAGGACCGTTCCAAGTTCTTCTGTCAACCCCTCACGCTGTGAAAGTTGAAGGACTACCTGCCTGGATCCACGCATCTCATTGTAAAAGATGGCACCATTCCTCTGTCTTTTGATCCTTTTCCGTTTTGTTCTATCTATCCCTGTTCGCACCGAGAACCACAAGGATTCCGCGTTCTTCAGGGTACTACTCATTCTTTTACCCTGGACTTTTGTTCTGTTGCGTCCTGTACTGGTTCTCCACGTGATTGGACTTCCTCACAAAAATACGTTTGTGTCCCAGAATGTAGCTCATGGAGCGACGTGTTCGCTAACACCGGAAACCAGGACTGGGGGTATAACCCTAGACAAGCTACGCAACATGGTCTAAAGACTCGTTTTTCAATTATAAAAGGACACCCGTATGCTGAAACCTGTAAAGGCAATAATCCTATTTTATGCAATCTTTTAGTAGTTACTATTAAGAATGCTTCTTTACATGATTCTGGCATCTACATTCTTGGTGCCTATGTCTCTGGTACAGATCTGTTGGGAAAGTTCAAGATTGAGGTGTACTCCAATTCCCCACCTCTTCCTCTTTATCTTCTCCTGTTAACGCTTCTTCTTCTTCCAATACTACTCCTCCATTCTCCTCTCTGTCCGTCCTTTCCATAGAATCCACCTTCGAGGTTGAAACTGGGTACGGTGATCGGAACCGTTGGCTGCAATGGGTCCTGTATTCAGCTCGTCAGCTCAATCAATCCGACTGTTATGTGTGTGCCACTGCTCGTCCCCATCTCGCAACCACCCCCTTCCCTTTGTCCCATAACTCCTCCAACTCTCTTCCTTGCTTACTTTCCCTTTTTAATACTCCTTCCATTTCTCGAATTCCTCCTGCTCCCCTCTCTTCTGTCTTTTCCCTCCTTCTCCATTCTTGGTTCACCTCTATGTTCGGCTCCTGGGGGCAATGGTTCAGATCTATTTTTGTCTCCCTTGCTGTTGGAGTTGTTCTACTCCTTCTTGCCTCTTGCTGCTTACTTCCTCTTGTCCGCTGTCTCATTGCTCGTGTGTTCCGTTCTGCTCTATCTAAAGCTTACCTCCTACGTCAAGAACAAGTTTTTCTTCTGGCCCCTGAAAGTGATTCGAAGTTTGACCTGCCAGATTCCTTTTTCTGCTCAAAGGGGTCGAGTGTGGAATGGAAAAATACAGCTTGTCCCTGTGACATGTAGCAGTTACAAAATGTGTATGTGACATTTCTATGTATACCCTTGTGTGAGGTACAGAGTGTACTGGGTGAGCAGGTCAAAGGAATCTGCCCAGCACAAGTCTGTTATTATAGTTCCTGTTTGTCTCAGAATCTGCCCTTTAACCAGTTTTTTATTATAGTTCCTGTTTTTAAAGCTCCAAATAAGGTAACTTCTTCTTTTTTATTTTGTCAGCAGTAAGAAATATGTACCGCCGCCTCTATTTTTGGTATAATAATGTCATTTTGCTCAACTCTGTAAGCTATAAAAGAGCAAAGAATTTCCTGTACGAGGGCTTCTCTAGTCTAGGTGCAATAAAGTGTATATTACTGATTAATTTTATCTGGTGTGAGACTCCTACTCTGTCCGGGAAATAATGAAGAGAAAGAGAAAAATCGTCGACACGTACAACGGTCCTCCGTTGGGTTCATGGAGCAGCTGAATCTGGGCACTTTGGAAATGCAAAGACAGTGCGTCGGCTGCGGCAGCGATTCTATTGGCCCGGGTGTCGACAAGATCACGAGAGCGCCGTCCACTGCTGTGACGTTTGTACTGCACAGAAAGGACCTGGCCAATGCTCTCACGCGCCACTAAAACAGTATCTTGTCAGGGCTCCCATGGAGAGGATTGGGGTAGATGTACTGGGTCCTTTCCCTACCACAGAGGCCGGAAATCGTTTTGTTTTGGTGGTGATGGACAACTTTACTAAATGGCCGGAGGCATATGCCATTCCAGATCAAAGTGCCTCCACAGCCGCTAAAAATTGCTGGATGAAATGTTCACTCGATTAGGTGCGAATGAACTGCACAGCGATCAAGGGAACTTGAAAGCCGTTTGTTTAAAGAGGTGTGTCAGCGGCTGGGGTGAAGGGACCCGAACCACTCCCCTTCACCCTCAAAGCGATAGACTGGTGAGCGGTTTAACCGCACCCTGGCGCCCAACTTGCCATCCTCACTAGTCAACACCAGAGAGACTGGGAAAAACATTTGCCTCTGGTCTTGTGGGCGTATAGGACGGCCATTCAGGAATCGAGTCAATGCACACCGGCGAGGCTGATGTTGGAAGAGATGCACACGCCGGTGGACTTGGTGTTTGGCTCGCCCCCTGAGCCTGAGCTTGTTGGCGGTCACGAAACGGACTATCTCCGATGATTAAAAAGCGGCTGAACACCGTGCATCAACTGGCCAGGAGGCCTAGCGGGAGCTGGAGCCCGTCAGAAGCGGGCATATGACATTGGGCTCATGGTCAACTTTCAAGCAGGGGACAAAGTGTGGGTCTTTTGCCCACAAAGGAAGCGGGGGTTGTCCCTAAAACGGACACACCATTGGCAGGGACAGGGAGAAATTCTGGACATAATTTGAGAGTTGTTTTGAGTCGAATGCCTGGACGGGGCAGGCGGGTGGTGCTACATAAAGATGCGTTTGCACCATACCACCCATTGGCCCCAGCACCAGAAGGAATTAGAACTCAAAGTGGCTCTCCAACCTCCACACTCGGTGTGAGACAGACATTGAAAGTCTCGGACTGAGCCTGACACGAGTAGTGGAGAGTCAAGCAGGCCAAAGCGTGTCCGTCGCCGACCGGGATATTTAATAGACTTTAAATGTAACGACTAGGGTTGTGAGGACACTAAACCCTCTGGAGAGGGGGCTATGTAGCGACCCGGCAGTCAGCGCTGCCGGAGTGATGCATTGTGGGAAGGTTGTACGTTCACTGATTTTTCTAATGGTTTTTCCTGTTGTATTTATTAATTTCTTAACCTGTAAATAATGTTGTGTTTGTGTTCAATTGGTTGGGTGGGTTTGGGTCGTCGATGTCCGGGGTCATTTATTTTGTAAAAAGTACCGGTTATGTGAAATGTGTCTTCGTGCATGACCTTGACAGTGGCGGTGCAATAATGTGAGCTTTGTTTACTGGCTATCTGTGAATAAAGAGATACAACAGGACAGAGCTGTATTCATTGCTAAGATTTCATCTGAGCAATTAATGCCGAGACACTCTCGAATGCGATGCGGTGTATGGGACCGCGAGTGCTCATTACTTAGAAGCTGGGTACAACTGCGTGCTGCTGAGACACTTTCGTGTGCGTCGCGGTGTATGGGACCGCGAGTGCTCGTTACTTAAGAGCTGGGTACAGCTGGTGCATAACGCTGGCAATCCACTAGCCGACAGATTGGGAGAGGTGCATGGCAGAGATCGGCTTTAAAAACTTCAAGACTCGACCACGGGTCGCTACAATATGAACACTCACTCATTGCTGTGACACCTTTACTTTTTGAGTTATCTGTCCATACCTGTGCACATAAAACTATATGCCATTGCATGGGGAAAAATAAGAAAAATTATTTAGAGTCACAAACTGCATATTAGAATTAACAGGAGAATTTTCTGAATGCAATGAACACTCAAACATTAACATTAAATTTGTTCCATGCTCTTTAATGGCACACAGGACAGTGGGGGAAGTGTTACAACTCCGACAATGGACAGAGTCGTTAGTGCCTGTGGGCTTCAGAAAAGGCTCTCCTTTACTAAATTTAACCTTATGTTAAGGAAATTGGACACCTACATTAGGAAGACTATTAAAGGGTGGCTGCACCTTCCTCAGTGCACCACCAATGGAATCTTGTATTCCAATAAGACCAATGGAGGTCTCAGTATCCTCAAATTGGAGGCCATTATTGCTAAAACCTCCTTTAAAGCCATTGGCAAACTGGCAATATCAGAAGACCCTATCCTGAGAGAAATCTGTACAATTAACGGGATACCAGAGCAGTTGAGAAATCTCTGGAAAATTATGGGAGGTAAAACCATAGAATTCCCTAATGATGATGATATCATAAATATATGCTTTAATCTCATAACATGTGAAGTCCCAGCCAAGCTTAGTAACTGGAGACAAGCTGAATTTGAAACCTGGAGGAGTTTACCAATTCAAAGGCAAGGAATTGAGCTATTTGAGAACGATAAAGTGAGCAACCACTGGGTTCATGCTCATAACTGGATGACACAAGGACAATACATTGCGACACTACAAGTTAGAGCCAATGTGTTTCCATTATTAGAAGCTACCACTAGGGGTAGACAGGAGTCCTCCGAATGCAGAAAATGAAAGGTAGCCATGGAATCATTAGCACATGTATTAGGACAATGCTCAGCAGTGCAAAGGGAAAGAATAGCAAGGCATCATAAGCTATGTGACCTATTGAAGTTCGAATGTGAAGCACACCACGATTGGAGCATAATTAAAGAAATTTTTTGGGGTTTCTATGCTGTTTTAATAATTAAATTGTTAATTTTCCCCCGAAACAAACGGGGCCTTTTACTCGCCCCAGTAAGGATTTTTTAAAGGGCGGATGCCCCCAAAGTTCTAAAATTTCCCGGGGGGTGCCCCCCCCAAACCCCCGGGGGAAAACAGGGGCCCCGGGCAGGACCCACCGTTTTCGGGTTGGTCCCTTTTAAAAAGTGCCTGGGGGTGGGGGGGTTTCGGAGAGGACGCCCCCCAATTTTTGGAGGACCCCCCCAGACCCCCCCAAACAAAAAAGTTTCCCCTGGGCCGGGGTGAAAAACGGGTTGGGGGGTTACGCATAACCCCAATTTGGGGCCCATTTCCCGGGTGGGGGAAATCTGGGAATGTCCCCCCTCCCGTTTTTGCCAAGCACAAAGTATTTTTGGGGGTTTTTGGGGGGGGGTTTTTTGGGGGGGGCCCCCTTTCCCCCCCGGTGTGCCCCGGGCCGGGGGGCCCAAATCCCGGGGGGCCCCCCCAAAGGCCGCCCGTTTGCTTCACTTAAAAAGGTAGGGGCAAAATAACGGGATGGGGTCTCCTATGGCCTATTTAGGGAGTTAGTTCCCCTTTCGGGGAAATTTTTTTTTGGGGGAGGGGGGGTGCCCCCAGTAATTTTTTTTACCCCCCTAGGGGCCGTTGAGGCCTAGGGATGGGGGTGCCCTTTTTTCCTGGGGGTTCATTGCCCGGCCCCCCGGGGATGGTTCCTAACAGAATGCCGGGGGTTCCCCCCCCGGGGGTGGGGGGCGGCCCCAAAAAGACTTTTTAAAAAGGGCCCCCCCTTGTATTTCCACCAGGGTGAACAGTTTTGCCGGTTTTTATGAACAAAATGAAGGATGGATTTATTAATAAAAGGCCGGAAATGGGCCCGGGATTTGGAGCAAGGGTTTTGGGGGATCCCTGGTGAAAGGCCCCCCCCCCGGGGCCCCGGAGAATTTACGATTTTTTTTGGGGGGGTGCTCCGGGGGTTTACAAACGGGCCCGGGGGGCCCCGAAATTTTTTAACTAGGGGGAATGGGGGGGCCCCTTCCCCAACGGGGGACCGGGCTCTAAATTTTCAACTGGTCCCCAAAAAAGGGGGGGTGCCCGGTTAATTTTTTGGGTAATTTTTTTTTCACCCAGTCTGGGGGCAAACCAACAATGGGGGAAGGGGGTGCCCGTGGAGGGTTTCGCGGGCCCCTTCTTTGGGCCCGTTGGTTTAACGTGGAGGGGTTTCCCGGGGGGTTTTTTTGGGCCCCTCTTAAAAAGGGGAAAAAAACCCCACCCGGGCGTTAATGCTAGCTGAGGGGGGGCACCCAATTTCGGCCCCCCCCTTTTGGGGGGTTTGGATACGGGGGGCCCCTTCCTTTAAAAGGGGAAATTTGGGGGGGGCAGGGGGGGTTTACCCCAAAGTAAAGGGGATGAAACATAATTTGACAATGTTCCGAGTTCATTGAAATTTTCTCTGGTTTTTCCCCCCCCTTCTAAGTAAATCTGGTTTGGGGGGGACACCCTGAAAAATTTGTTAAAAAAGGGGGAATTGGGAGAAAATGATGAAAAGGTTAAGGGTTTTCCCGGGCCATGAGAAACTTTAAAATTTTTTTAAAAGGCCTTTTGGGAACTAGTTTTTTGGCCAAAGGGGGGAACCAGGGCGGCAACCTTTTCTCCCAAAAAGGGGTGCAAAGTGCTGGATTGCAGGTAAAGCCCCCTTTTTTTGGGCCCCCGGGGCCTTGCCCCCTGGGGGAAAAAAAACCATATGGGGGACTGGTCCGCAGGGGGCTCGCCCGGGGGTCCCCCCTTTGGCCCGCCCCAACCTTTTCCCGGGTTAAAGCTGCCAATAACCTTTTTTGGCCGTTCCCGGGGGAAAGGGGAACAAAGGGGCCCGAGGAAAAAAAAGGGAAAATTTTGGGAGGAGACACCAAAAACCAGGGCCCCTGCCCCCGGGGCCTGGGTTTTTTTAACCCCCAGGACCCGGGAAGGGCCCAAAACCAACCAATATCAAAAACCCCCTTTTGACTTTTTTCCCAAGGGAATTTTTCCCAATCCCCACAATTGGGGGGCCAAAAACCTCCTTTTTCTTTCCCCTTTTCCTATTTCCTTACTTTTAAAATTTTCCCTTTTGCATTTTCAGGGGAAAAACAAAAACCCTAAGGGCAGCCGGTGGAGGTCGGGGGCTCCTTCCCCTTTCCCCATCCCGGGGCCCAAAACCCCCCGTTTGGTGGGCTCCCACCTTCGTCTGTGTAACTCCCCTAGGTACTCTGGCCAAGGGCCTAACCAACCAGAGTACCTGGGCAAATCATGGTGGCGGCCGATCTTTATGATCTTACATTTTGTCTCTCAAGGAACTTGTTCCTGAGCATCCTACACTTAATGCTGGTAGGGTCTCAAATCAACCTCCAGTCTCTTTGCCTGAAGGGGACTGGTTGTAAGGACAGGCTATAGTGGCACATGTCACTATAAATTAACTAAAGTTTACCCTTGTAACTGCACTTCGCTGTGAACTTAAGTGACTCCAGATACAATCCCAAGGCAAAGGAGCATAATAAAATGAATCAAGCCTATGTCAAATTATTCAATTAAACTTAATAATCATCAAATCTCTGAGTCATTATTGAAATAAAACTTACAAACTTGAATGTGTGTCTTTCTTCCTACCAGAGGAAATGCTCAAACTTCAATATACATAACCGACATCTTATCAAAATCTACTACTCATGCAACTCTTCAGCTAATGACAATTCAGCAAATAAACTGGCAAAAATCAAACCAATATAATAATGATACTACAAATCACCAAAAGTGAACTATAAACTGATACTGTTATTGAATAAGTCATGTACATTAAAGTAAAAGCTACTAAGACTTGAGCCACGATTTAAACAAAATACTCTTCTCTCTTTCCTTCTTCTTTCTCCTTTTTTCCCTCTATTTTTCTCTCTTTTTATTATTTTTCTATTTCTCCCTTTTTTTTTTTTTTACACAGATTGGACCAGCATAATGGAGGAAGAATCGAGCAGCAACGCAATAACTATTGGAATATCACTTAGATCTCTACATTGCTTAATCTGTGGAAACCTTATAAACTCCTTTTACAATCTTCGAAAGCACTATAATATTTGTCACAATCAGATGAAGATTTTCTATAAATGTAGAAACTGCAACAAAACTAACACTAACCACCATATCATTTTGTGTCATGTGCCTAAATGTCCACCTTCTAACAAGAAGAAATCAATAAAGACAATCAAATGTACTCAATGTTCTTGCTCATTCAAGAGCACAAGAGGACTTAATCTTCACAAAAGACACAAACATCACTGTAGTGAATCAGCTAAATCTGAGGATATCATTGATAATGACCAATCCTTACAGTCACCCAGTATCTCGCCCGTTAAAAATCTGCTACCTAGGCCAATACATCTAGCAGAAACGATGCTAAGAGACAAAATAAGGAATCTTAAAAATGAAAATGAATATGAGGCCTCTCTCAAAAGAGCCTGGGAAAACATTGAAAATGATTGGCCAAACAAGAAAATATGCATTACCAATATCACTAAACAAAGGCTACATGTATTCCTACCTTCTAAAGAAGAAACTACTAGGACAAGTCCAAAAAGAGGAAATCAACAAAAAAACAGAAGTAAAATCCCAAACAGAACTTTAAAGAAATATGAATACAAAAGAACTCAGTCCCTTTACAAAAGGGACAGAGGGCACTTAGTTGAAGAACTTATCGAAGGGGTCAAAAGGATCAAATGTGAAATCCCCATGACCCAATTACATGAAATTTACTCCCAAATATGGAGTGAAGAAAGTTTAAATATAAAATGTCAATTTTTTCCACCTGAACTAATCAGCAATTTTTCTTTTTTATCATTAATAACACCAGATGATTTAATGTAAACCTTGAGGAAATTCTTAACAAATCAGCACCTGGGCCAGACAATCAATCAAAAAAGACAGTATTAACAAAGTGCCGAATAAACAATTTATATTAGGAAATATTTTCAATATATGGCTTGCTGCAGGCTATGTACCTGAATTTCTTAAAACTGCTAGGACAGTTTTAATACCTAAATCCACAGAAGAACTGGAGCTTAAAAAACCCTCAAATTGAGGACCCTTAACTATTGGGTCAATGATACTCAGACTTTTTTCAAAAATAATTTACAAAAGACTTAAAGAAGATATTTCCATAAATAATAGACAAAAAGGATTTAATGAATGTCAAGGATGTACAGAGAATCTGCTCACCCTTCAAGCACTACTTAGAGATCACAAAAAGGAACTAAAACCACTAGGGGTTATATTGGTGGACTTTGCAAAAGCTTTCGACACGATATCGCACAGTTACATGTTACAGATCCTTAAAACAATGAACCTTGATAATCATATAGTTTTGCTCATTCAAAACTTATATGAAGACGTTTACACATATTTAGAAGGCCCCGATGGCAACTCAGACAAAATAGCCATTAAGAGAGGGGTTAAACAGGGTGATGCCTTATCGCCTCTGCTTTTTAACATAGCTATTAATCCCCTAATAGTGAATCTGGAAAGGGAAGGGAGTGGCACCAAAATTGGGAAAAAGAAAATTACTTCTATGGCCTTTGCAGACGATTTAGTTGTGGTTAGCAGGTCCTGGCAAGGGGTGCTAAAAAACATCAAAATAATCCAACACTTTTGTCAAGAATCTGGCCTTACGGTCCAACCGAACAAATGTAAAGGCTTTTACTACATTTGGAAGAGAGGCAGGATGAAATGCAAAAAGGAAGGACTATGGGAAATCAATGGAACTGAAATTGATAGAATCTCTAGAATACGCCCAGCCAAATACTTAGGGCTCTCAATCACCCCATCTAAAGGCTTACTAATTACAGACCTAAATGAGACTATCTGTAGTTGGTTTGAGAAACTAAGCAAAGCGCCATTAAAACCCACTCAAAAACTTAACTTACTGAACACTTACTTACTACCTAGGCTCCTCTATCCACTTACAAACACAAAAACCAAAATTTCTCTTCGGCAAAAATTAGATAGAACTATTAGAAATGGAGTTAAAAAGTGTTTTCACCTGCCGGAGTGTAAAAACAATGGACTACTATATGCTAGTTCCAGCTGTGGAGGCCTCAGCCTCCTTAAAATGGAACCATTAATCTTAAAGGCTACATTCAGAAGTATGTGTAAAATGGAAATAAGCAAGGACGAAATTATTAGAGAGGTATTACAGATTGAAGAATCCAAAAAACATATGAAAATAATCTGGAAACAACTAGGGGGTAAAGATGAAGATTATGACAAACTCAACCTTCAATCAATTTGCTCAAAGACAGTGGATAAGTACACTCCACCTATACTTAAAGATTGGAGAATAATAGAGTTTAATAATTGGGCCCAGCTACTCACTCAGGGATATGGTATTGAACTATTTAAAAACGATAAAATTAGCAATAACTGGGTTTCAAACCAGAAAGGCTTATCAGAAGGGCAGTACATCGCAGCCCTTCAGATGAAAGCTAATATATTCCCCACAAAAGAAACTTTATCAAGAGGTAGGGATGCTGATAAGTCTTGTAGGAAATGCAGACAAGGTAATGAAACGGTATCCCATATTCTGGGTCAATGCCACGCACTGCAAAGTCAAAGAATTAAGAGACACCACAAAATATGTGGCAAAATAAGAGATGCCCTAGAAAATGAAGAATGGCTAACATTCAAGGAAGCTTCCATAAAAGACAGAGAGGATCATGTACTGAGGCCAGACTTAATATGTTGCAAAAACAAAACAGCAGTAATAATAGACGTTACAATAAGATTCGAAAGCACCATGAAAATGGCCTTTAGGGCCAAGAAAGAGAAAGAAAATAAATACTTAAAAACTTTAGAAGAAACCAAAAAACTCTACCACATGCAGGAAGGAAAATGTGTTGCAATCGTTGTTGGAGCCAGAGGGAAATGGTACAAATTTAATGAGAAAGCTCTCGAAGAGATGGGTGTTAGCAAGAAAAAAGTGACTAGCCTAGGAAAGAGAATCAGTAAATTGAATGTAATGTTATCGCTGGACATTCTCACTACTTTCTTCAAAGATTAAAGTGTTTTTCATTAAAATGTTGTTAATCCTTAGTATTAGTATTAAATATGATTGCCTTTTAAAATAAAATCTACTGATGTTCTAATTGACTTGGTTTAAAATGAAAGCCTCCCTGGCTGCAATCCAAAGAAAGCCTCTCTGGCTACGTTCCAAAAAATGAATCTCGTAATGATTACTTCCCCCAAGTCATAAAGGATCTGCGTGAGCGGTCTGACTTGGCAAGGGGTGCATGCTATGCGTTGCAAGATTGACGAAAGGATAAGGCTGGTTGGATGTTGGTCGACCTAAGGGGCACGGTTGACGAGCAACTAATAACTAGGAAAAGGCCTGGCAACGGGCTCCAAAACAGCCAAATGCCTCATCATCTAATTAGTGACGCGCATGAATGGATGAAGGAGATTCCCACTGTCCCTACCTACTATCTAGCGATACCACAGCCAAAGGAATGGGCTTGGCATAATCAGCGTGGAAAGAAGACCCTATTGAGCTTTACTCTAGTCTGGCACTGTGAAGAGACATGAGAACCGTAGAATAAGTGGGAGGCCCCCGGTGAAATACCACTACTCTTATTGTTTTTTCACTCAGCCGGTGAGGCGGGAGGGGGAGCCCCGCGGAGCTCTCACTTCTGGCGTCAAGCGTCCGAGCCACCCTCGGGCGCGACCCGCTCCGGGGACAGTGGCAGGTGGGGAGTTTGACTGGGGCGGTACACCTGTCACACCGTAATGCAGGTGTCCTAAGGCGAGTTCCGGGAGGCCAGAAACCTCCCGTGGAGCAGAAGGGCAAAAGCTCGCTTGATCTTGAGTTTCAGTATGAGTACAGACCTTGAAAGCGGGGTCTCACGATCCTTCTGGCTTTTTGGGTTTCAAGCAGGAGGTGTCAGAAAAGTTACCACAGGGATAACCTGGCTTGTGGCATAGCGTTCATAGCGACTTCGCTTTTTGATCCTTCAATGTTCTCTTCCTATCATTGTGAAGCAGAATTCACCAAGCGTTGGATTGTTCACCCACTAATAGGGAACGTGAGCTGGGTTTAGACCGTCGTGAGACAGGTTAGTTTTACCCTACTGATGATGGTGTTGTCGCAATAGCAATCTGCTCAGTACGAGAGGAACCTCAGGTTCAGACATTTGGTGTATGTGCTTGGCTGAGGAGCCAATGGTGCGAAGCTACCATCTGTGGGATTATGACTGAACGCCTCTAAGTCAGAATCCCTCCTAAACGTGATGATACCCTAGCGCCGCGGAGCCTCGGTGGGCCAGGGATAGCCGGAGGCCGCCCTCCCCGTGGGGGCGGACCGGCGCGGAGGGCCATTCGAGACGGGGCCGGGGAGCGGCCCGGATGAGTAGCCGCTCCCTCTTCCTCTTTCGTACCGCACGTTCGGGGAACCCGGTGCTAAATCATTCGTAGACGACCTGATTCTGGGTCGGGGTGTCGTACGTAGCAGAGCAGCTCCCTCGCTGCGATCTATTGAAAGTCAGCCCTCGAGCCAAGCTTTTGTCCCCCTTCCCCCACCCCCCCTTCTACTCCCTTACCTGACCAGGCTCAACAAACCACCCCAAAACTTAAACCCTCTCCCTCCTCTCTTTCCCCTTCCCCTCTTCTTTCCTTTTCACATTCTTTCCTCCTCTTACATGACAAGAAGACAGTCTGGGACTTAGAGCGTGAATCTGGTCAAAAAAAAAAAATAAAAGGTTACATGAACAGATGTCCTCTCTGGTTACATGACCAGATGTTCTTTCTGGTTATATGAACAGATGTCGGTTTGACTCTGGCCCGGGGCTGTTAGGAATTCTGAATTACTGTACAGGTGGGCTTAATAGTGAAAAAGACAGAGGGTCATACAAAAACAGACAAACTTGTATGTGAGGGCCATGTAAGGAGAAAAGTCAGAGGGTCATCGGAAAAACAGACACTTAGAAATTTTTTGGGAGATGCAGACACCTAGAAATATTTCGGAGGATGAGACAGGGGGTCATCCAAAAAGCAGGGACTTTGAAACATTTCAGAGCTTGAGGGGTCATCCAGGGGACTTAGAAATATGCGCACACACACTGAGTAGTGCTGTCTGAGCATAGCTCGCCTTTATCCGAGGGAAGGGGCGAGGTAGGTTAGGAGGTTTGCGTAGATGCGTAGGTTTGCGTACTTAACAGCACCTGATGACTCCGACTCTTTCGACTCACTAACACAATGTCTTACTGGTATTTCTGAATATATGAATAGTAATTTTCTCAAACTAAATAAAGAGAAAACTGAAATCTTAGTAATTGGCAATAATGGATTCAATGAGGTTATCAGAAATAAATTTGATGCCCTAGGATTAAAAGTTAAGACGGTAGTAAAAAACTTAGGGTAACCGTTGACTGTAATCTGAATTTTAAATCGCATATTTATCAGACCACTAGGACAGCATTTTTTCACTTATGAAACATAGCAAAAGTTAGACCTCTTATATCACTGAAAGATGCTGAGAAATTAATTCACGCTTTTGTTTTCAGTAGACTAGATTACTGTAACACACTCCTTGCAACAAGTGCAGAATGCAGCTGCTAGAATCCTAACTGGGAAAAGAAAATCTGAACACATTTCTCCAGTTTTGATGTCACTACACTGGTTGCCTGAGTCATTCAGGATTGACTTTAAAATACTGCTTATGGTTTATAAAGCCTTAAATAATCGCGCTCCATCTTATATATCGGAATGTCTGACACGTTATATTCCAAATCATAACCTTAGATCTTCAAATGAGTGTCTCCTTATAATTCCAAAAGCTAAACTTAAAAGAAGTGGTGAGGCGTCTTTCTGCTGTTATGCACCTAAAACCTGGAATAGCCTGCCAATAGGAATTCGCCAGGCTGATACAGTAGAGCACTTTAAAACACGGCTGAAAACACATTACTTTAACATGGCCTTTTTATAACTTCACTTTAACTTAATACTGATACTCTATGTTCAATTCCTCATAATAACTATTCATAGTGGCTCCAAAATCCGTACTGACCCCAACTCTCTCTTCTGTTTCTTTTTCCGGTTTCTTTGCCTTTGCCACCACCACCTACTAAAAGCATCATGATGCACCAACACTGATGGACTGAAAGCCAGAAGTCTACGTGACCATCATCATCAGGTCCTTCCATGAAAACCCTAAATACAAAGAGGACTGTTTGACTTACGTTATGTAGATTGCCCAGAGGGGACTGGGCGGTTTTTTGGTCTGGAATCCCTGCAGATTTTTTTTTTCTCCAGCCCTGGGGCCTCATGTATAACGTTGTGCGTAGAACTCGCACTATAACATGGCGTATGCACAAAAGCCGAAATGTGCTTATGCACAGAAAAACGGATGCAGGAATCTGTGCGTACACCAACTTCCACGTTCTTCCGCTACATAAATCCTGATCAGTGTGAAAAGTAACGCACGTGCACGCGCTTTATCTAATGCCCCAATTGCTCCCAGAATTACGCCTCTATTGAATATGCAAATGAATATAAATCGCGCTTAAGCTCAGCCTTCTGTGAAAAGACAATGGGAAAAGCACGGGGAAAAATATAAGAATTTCAGCGAATACCAAGTGAAGGCAAAGGAAAAACATACTATTTGTTCAAATAAACCGTGGTATAATCGAAAAAGGAAGTTGATCAAGTGACAAAGCGTGTTGGAGAAACTTGAAGGCTCATGTTCACAAAATCGCACAGTGCTGGAAATAAAAAAGAAGTCACATATCAAAGTCGCCGTGAAAAGGCGAGTTGTAGCTCACTGTGTGAGTGTCATATGAAAGCTTATTAGGGTACAGAGAAAAAAGCCACACAGTGGGGGAAAAGCATGAAATGTCAACTTCAATCTCGACATTTCCACTTTAATCATGTAGTTTATTTTGTCATTAAAGTAGAACATTATAAACTTCATCTTAAAATCGTTTAATTAACCAGTTTCTTAAATCACATCGTAATTAAAGTAGCACGTTAAATGCTTTGTTTTGTATTTGATCTTCTATGTGCTCTGTATGTGTGAATCAATACTTGCTTCTTAAACCGGCTCTCTTCCTCCATCTGGACACAGAGTCCATTACATTCGTGATATTACAGCTCTCTGAATAACTAAAATACTGAGATGTATACGTGATGTCATTTTTATGATGATAGGAGTTAAAGCACGTTATTAAACATGGGTTTCACTTCGATGAAATAATTTATTGCAGCAGTACTCAGGGCCGGCTCTAGGCTTGTGGTGGCACTGGGCAGAGGAAGAATCGGTGGCTCCTTCGCCTGCCAATGAAATTAAGGTAGCTTATGCACAGTGGATGTCCACTCCATTGTAGACACTGCATAGCCGCCTTGTGCTCATGACACAAGCATTGAACTTTTGCCGAAATTTGTCACTGCGTTTTTAGCTGTGTTATTTTCTCTTTCTGTTTTATATTCAATATATATTGGCATTGCCGCCACTACAGTCCTTGCTTTTCTTTCCCCAAGTAACCAATCGCCACACAACCAACTGTGTAATAGAAGTAAAGCCATCTGTAAGCTTAGCGCCGATTCCTCAAAATGTTTAAGGAACATTGAAATATCTTCGTTGTACATGGTTAATTATTCTATCCTTCACGACACTCCCAGTGAAGAATATAGATTATTTAAATGAAGTTAAAGTTTTATCTGTATAATTTAATAAACATATTTTGCTGCATTTCACCTTAAAAATGATATTGTCATCATATGTAAATACGCGCTTTATAAAGTGGCTCAGATTGTGCGATATTATAACTATAGTGCAACTTTACAGTGGGGTGATTGTACTTAAATACAAACAGTTCTACAAGGAGCACTTGATTGACTGCATTTAAAGTTCTTGGGATGAAACTTTCTGAACCGCGAGGTCCGTACAGGAAAGGCTTTAAAACATTTTGCAGTGGCTGAGACAACGTGTCCATGAAACTGTATACCGATAATTCTCTTTCTGATCAGCTGCTGCTGTGATTCACACTCAGATACAGTGATATAAATACTCCGAGTGGTGCAGTGAGAGTAATATGGAAAAAGATGATCCTCTGTGGCAACTCCTAATGGGAGGAGCTGAAAGAAAAAGAAGGTGCAGTTAGAGTAACAACGCTAAAGCAGTTATGGTATTTGGCTATTCTCTGGACCATTATATTGTTACAAGTTAATTACAATCAGATGCGTTACACTAATAAACAATATGCGGTTAGTTTCAGTGTATTTATAAAGTCGCGTCAGGAAAATAAGGAGTAACCAGACAGGAACAGTAGCACTGCTTTGACACTGGGTGCTGCCAGTCTGCAAAACCGAGCGGAGAACTTGCGTACGACTAGGCATGAGGTACCGTGGAAAAGTGCGTGGCTTTACGCCAAGTGTAGGTTTTATACATCGCGATTTAAATGTGGAATAGTTCTTACAACATTTCTTTCTGCACGCACCGCTTATACATGAGGCTCCTGGAGTTTTTTTTTTTTGTTTTTTTTTTGTTTTTTCTGTCCACCCTGGCCATCGGACCATACTTATTCTATGTTAATTAATGTTGACTTATGTTTATTTTTTGTGTCTTCTATTTTTCTATTCTTCATTTTGTAAAGCACTTTGAGCTACATTTTTTTGTATGAAAATGTGCTATAAATAAATGTTGTTGTTGTACCCAATCAGAGCATGTATTACATATTAACTAAAACTCCTCAATGATATAAGATGTGCTTCCCGCGCAGTGCTTGATTGTTTGCTTTTCTCTTTCTCTCACCCCCTCTGACATTCTCTGCCCAACGGAGGGGTTGTGAGCAGAGGGGCTGTTTGCACAGAGGACACGGACGCTGCTCTACAAAATGCCGCTTTATTGTGGTGCTTCTGTATACTTAAAAGCACATATTGATTTTTTGATTGTTTTCTTTTCTTAGCAAGCTCTCTCTCTTTGACATTCTCTGCTCCTGACGGCGCTCCTTTGAAGAGAAGATATGTTTGCATTCTTTTAATTGTGAGAAAGAACTGCCATCTCTGTCTTGTCATGGAGCACAGTTTAAACTTTTGACTAAAGGGTGTTATTTCATGTCTAGAGGGCTCTAATAATGTTAACAATGTGGGAGAGTTTATAAGGGCTTAAAATATATAAAAATAACCATACAAACATGTTTTCTACTTCGCAGATTTTCTGGAACGCAACCCCCGCGATCGAGGAGGGATTACTGTATTGTTGATATTGGGTTTATTGATTTTTGTCAATAAGAATTCCCTGGGCTAAGTCAATTTGCTCTGTGATTCGGTATCCACTTGTTACTGGACTTGGTGTTTGGTCCATTGGTTTCTCTGCATTGATTTCTTCTGAGAGAACTGAGTCACTGGAATGATGTTTGTGCCCAATATGCTGGCTTAGGCCTTTTCTGCTTCTAAAGAAAGCTTTGCATTTGCTGCATTCGAATTTACTTTTATTGGTGTGAGTTCTTTTAGGGATACACTTCTGTCTATGACACACTATTACATGATGATTTTTATGTGTTTTGTTACAACAGCTGCACTTGAAGAATAATCCGATGCTATCATGATTTGTTCTGTAGTGTTTCCTTAAATTGAAGAAAGATTTGTATATGTTGCCACATGCTTGCCAGTGTAAATCTTTGACGGGAATATCAATGGTCAGTGTGGTTTATGTACAGTTGTTCGTCTTACTGATAGTGGTTATTTGAGAACATAAGAGATAAATTAGTATAAATGGTTGGGAAAAAAAAAAAAAAAAAAACATATTGCTATTTTCACTCGAGTACCGGTTGTCTGATTATTGAATACTAGATATTTGTTTGAAGTTGACATTGCATTTGTTATATTGAGACCAACCTTTGTATTTGAAACTGATTTCAAATTGATCATTGGTTGACTGACATAGAGTTCT
>NC_053164.1:757849-762849 GCF_016835505.1 Polypterus senegalus
TCAGATGGTGTTGTATGGATTGATTCAGAACGCGACTGAGAGAATGAAAAGTGAATTATAAAAAAAAAAAGCAAACTTTTATAAGGATCATAAATTACACCGGCTGTTACAGACTGAAATCAAATGTATGCTTTTATTCTAAAATAGTAAGACTAAGAGCAGTTTACTTCTCAAAACGGAATACTGCAGAATCGAACCCTCGACCTTTTGATTCCCAGTCAGTAGCCGAATGTATTGCGCCACGGAGGCGGTCATAATTAGTGGGTGTCAATGTCGCATGTTAAGGCGGCTTTTTTTTCTGCAGGTATATTTTTGAATAAAAGCACAATTGTTGTCTTATATTTGTACCTTTTGTGAAAATATTTCTTTGATATTTGGACTTCAGGCTTCATACATTATATAGTTTATGCCTACATCTTGTCATCTACTACTAGAATATAAAAAACGTTTCTGTTTTAACAATGTGTTTACACAGATTACTGTAGAAACGGAACAGACATGAAATGCGTGTGTTCCAAATAACGATCTATTATTTCCACTCTAAAACTCCACTTCACTCCCAGATACTCAATCAAGGCATGAGCTGAGAGAAGTCCGTGCACGTTCTAAATTGGTGGGGGGATGGAATAGCCGGCTGCTCCTAGCTTCTCTTTCTCAGCACATTTAGAAGACAAAGGACGCTGGCGGAGAGGTGTGAAGGGACTTAAGAAGCAATTTAAGGTGGGACGGATTTACAAGTTTTTTCGTAGGCTCTGGTAATTCTAGTGTTAAACCCGTTCAAAAGATAAACATTTTTAATCAATATGCAATTCCACGTCTATTGTATTCTCTACTTAATACGAAATTTAATCTCATGATTATAAGGAAATTAGACACTTTCATTAGAAAACCTATCAAAGTGGTTGTACTTCCCTATAAGCACCATTATTGGGATTCTTTATTCCAGTAATATTAATGGAGGGTTAAGTGTCCTCAAATTAGAGGCAATTATACTTAAATCCTTTTTCAAATCACTTGGGAAGATGGCAATAGCTGAAGATCTGATTCTGAAGGAAATATATATATATTAAATAAGATACCAGAGCAATTAATGAACATCTGGAAACTTTTGGGATGCCATGACACCATATTTCCTGACAATGATGCCATTAATAATATATGTAGAAACCAATTATCTTGTGATGTCCCAGCCAAATTCCATTACTAGCGACAAGTTGAATTTGATACTTGGAAAAGGCTACCTATGCAAGGACAAGGAATCAAATTATTTGAAAAGGACAAAGTGAGCAATCATTGGGTACACGCTCACAATTGGACGAAACAAGGACAGTACATCGCTGCCGTACAAGTCAAAGCCAATGTGTTCCCAGTATATGAAGCTATCAATAGAGGCAGACAGGAGCCTTCAGGATGCAGGAAATGCAAGATACTTACTGAATCATTATCATGCATATTGGGACAATGTCCGGCTTTACAAATAGAATTGCAAGATATCACAAACTGTGTGACCTGCTCAAAATTGAATGTGAGACATTTGAATGGACTGTGCACAAAGAACAATCCATTAAACTTAACAATGGTAGATCCCTAAGACCTGACCTTATCTTGGTCAAAAACAACAAAGACATTGTCATTGATCTCACAGTGAGATATGAATTTAACATGGAGAAGGCTTTAAAAGCTAAATCCTCCAAGGAAATTAAATATGAAGTCATATCACAATCTGTAAGACATTTTCAAAATCAATGATGTCCAGACATTTGGCATTGTAATTGGAGCGAGAGGGAAGTGGTTTGAGCTAAATAATGAACCACTCAAGTCGATTGGACTCTCTGCATCCAGGATTCTGTCCTTCCCCAGGCTCATGAGCAGGAGAAGTCTACTCCATTATTTGGATATTCTTATCTCATTCTCCAAATGATTCTGGATAAGTGGCAGAATCAAATTTGGTTTAATTTGACTCTGGTGTAAATAGTTCATAATTCGATTCAATTTGGTTTAATTGTTAGTTTAATTGGCATGCTCTCTCATACATGGCCAGTTATAATCACTTAACCATAATCGTGATACAATTAACCAATATTCTAACATTATACAAGTGATGACTATCACTCTTCCACACCCAAATTTGCAATCATACATCTTAATAAGGAAATAAAATGATAGGCCTATTCCAACATCCAATATGATCTTAACCATATCATATAGAGGATTAGGATAGGAATAGTACCATATCAAGTTCCAGCTCATAGGTCTTCTTGACCGCTGATTGCCGAGCTCAACCCTAGTTGTGGAATCCCTGAATGTCTCCCTGGCTGAGTTCCTCTGAATGTTTCCCTGGCTGTGTTCCAAATATCTACGGGAATCTTGTAATGATTACTTCCCCATAGCCATACCTCGGCAGCTATGCTGCTTTGGACGCAATGGAGTGCATGCAACTTCCCTTAGATGATCGAAGACTAGGTTAGTTTGAAGGTCGACCTGAGGGGCACGATTGACGAGCAATAGCTTTGATAACTCGGAAAAAGCTTCACCACAAAGCTCTTAATTAGCCAAATGCCTCATCATCTAATTAGTGACACGCATGAATGGATGAAGAAGTTTCCCACTGTCCCTACCTACTATCTAGCGAAACCACAGCCAAGGGAACGGGTTTGGCAGAATCAGGGGGAAAGAAGACCCTGTTGAGCTCTTTATCTGAGAGAATAAGGTTGTAAGGATAAGGTGAAGACCGGCGTGCAATAAACCCAAATCAAGTCTCAGTGTCATTAGTCAATAAAATTTCAAGTGTCTGTCTCGTTCCTTTACTCCACCCTAAACCAAAAGCATCACCAAATGTGCTTCCTCAACCCCATCTCAACTCGTTCAATACCAGAACTCAATGTCAGTCAACCTATGATCAATTTCAAATCAGTTTCAAATACAAAGGTTGGTCTCAATATAACAAATGCAATGTCAACTTCAAACAAATATCTAGTATTCAATAATCAGACAACCGGTACTCAAGTGAAAATAGCAATATTGTTTTTTTTTTCCACCCATTTATACTAATTTATCTCTTATGTTCTCAAATAACCACTATCAGTAAGACGAACAACTGTACAAAAACCACACTGACCATTGATATTCCCGTCAAAGACTTACACTGGCAAGCATGTGGCAACATATACAAATCTTTCTTCAATTTAAGGAAACACTACAGAACAAATCATGATAGCATCGGATTATTCTTCAAGTGCAGCTGTTGTAACAAAACACATAAAAATCATCATGTAATAGTGTGTCATAGACAGAAGTGTATCCCTAAAAGAACTCACACCAATAAAAGTAAATTCGAATGCAGCAAATGCAAAGCTTTCTTTAGAAGCAGAAAAGGCCTAAGCCAGCATATTGGGCACAAACATCATTCCAGTGACTCAGTTCTCTCAGAAGAAATCAATGCAGAGAAACCAATGGACCAAACACCAAGTCCAGTAACAAGTGGATACCGAATCACAGAGCAAATCGACTTAGCCCAGGGAATTCTTATTGACAAAAATCAATAAACCCAATATCAACAATACAGTAATCCCTCCTCGATCGCGGGGGTTGCGTTCCAGAAAATCTGCAAAGTAGAAAACATGTTTGTATGGTTATTTTTATATATTTTAAGCCCTTATAAACTCTCTCACACTGTTATCATTATTCGAGCCCTCTAGACATGAAATAACACCCTTTAGTCAAAAGTTTAAACTGTGCTCCATGACAAGACAGAGATGGCAGTTCTTTCTCACAATAAAAAGAATGCAAACATATCTTCTCTTCAATGGAGCGCCGTCAGGAACAGAGAATGTCAAAGAGAGAGAGCGCTTTCTAAGAAAAGCAAACAATCAAAAAATCAATATGTGCTTTTAAGTATACAGAAGCACCGCAATAAAGCGGCATTTTGTAGAGGAGCGTCCGTGTCCTCTGTGCAAACAGCCCCTCTGCTCACAACCCCTCCGTCGGGCAGAGAATGTCAGAGGGGGTGAGAGAGAGAGAAAAAGCAAACAATCAAGCACTGCGCGGGAAACACATCATATATCATTGAGGAGTTTTAGTTAATATGTAATACATGCTCTGATTGGGTACAACAACAACATTTATTTATAGCACATTTTCATACAAAAAAATGTCGCTCAAAGTGCTTTACAAAATGAAGAATAGAAAAATAGACACAAAAAATAAACATAAGTCAACATTAATTAACGTAGAATAAGTATGGTCCGATGGCCAGGGTGGACAGAAAAAACAAAAAAAAAAAACTCCAGGGGCCTCATGTATAAACGGTGCGTACGCACAGAAATGTTGCGTAAGAACTATTCCACATTTAAATCGCGATGTATAAAACCTACACTTGGCGTAAAGCCACGCACTTTTCCACGGTACCTCATGCCTAGTCGTACGCAAGTTCTCCGCTCGGTTTTGCAGACTGGCGGTACCCAGTGTCAAAGCAGTGCTACTGTTCCTGTCTGGTTACTCCTTATTTTCCTGACGCGACTTTATAAATACACTGAAACTAACCGCATATTGTTTATTAGTGTAACGCATCTGATTGTAATTAACTTGTAACAATATAATGGTCCAGAGAATAGCCAAATACCATAACTGCTTTAGCGTTGTTACTCTAACTGCACCTTCTTTTTCTTTCAGCTCCTCCCATTAGGAGTTGCCACAGCGGATCATCTTTTTCCATATTACTCTCACTGCACCACTCGGAGTATTTATATCACTGTATCTGAGTGTGAATCACAGCAGCAGCTGATCAGAAAGAGAATTATCGGTATACAGTTTCATGGACACGTTGTCTCAGCCACTGCAAAACGTTTTAAAGCCTTTCCTGTACGGACCTCGCGGTTCAGAAAGTTTCATCCCAAGAACTTTAAATGCAGTCAATCAAGTGCTCCTTGTAGAACTGTTTGTACTTAAGTACAATCACCCCACTGTAAAGTTGCACTATAGTTATAATATCGCACAATCTG
>NC_053164.1:767849-792849 GCF_016835505.1 Polypterus senegalus
CACTCCCTTCCCTTTCCAGCTTCTCTATTAGGGGATTAATAGCTATGTTAAAAAGCAGAGGCGATAAGGCATCACCCTGTTTAACCCCTCTCTTAATAGCTATTTTGTCTGAGTTGCCATCGGGACCTTCTAAATATGTGTAAACGTCTTCATATAAGTTTTGAAAGAGCAAAGCTATATGATTATCAAGGTTCATCATTTTAAGGATCTGTAACATGTAACTGTGCGATATCGTGTCGAAAGCTTTTGCAAAGTCCACCAATATAACCCCTAGTGGTTTTAGTTTCTTTTTGTGATCTCTAAGTAGTGCTTGAAGGGTGAGCAGATTCTCTGTACATCCTTGACATTCATTAAATCCTTTTTGTCTATTATTTATGGAAACATCTTTAAGTCTTTTGTAAATTATTTTTGAAAAAAGTCTGAGTATCATTGACCCAATAGTTAAGGGTCTCCAATTTGAGGGTTTTTTAAGCTCCAGTTCTTGTGTGGATTTAGGTATTAAAACTGTCCTAGCAGTTTTAAGAAATTCTGGTACATAGCCTGCAGCAAGCCATATATTGAAAATATTTCCTAATATAAATTGTTTATTCGGCACTTTGTTAATACTGTCTTTTTTGATTCTGTCTGGCCCAGGTGCTGATTTGTTAAGAATTTCCTCAAGGTTTACATTAACTTTGTCTGGTGTTATTAATGATAAAAAAGAAAAATTGCTAATTAGTTCAGGTGGGGAAAATTGACATTTTATATTTAAACTTTCTTCACTCCATATTTGGGAGTAAATTTCATGTAATTGGGTCATGGGGATTTCACATTTGATCCTTTTGACCCCTTCGATAAGTTTTTCAACTAAAGTGCCCTCTGTCCCTTTTGTAAAGGGACTGAGTTCTTTTGTATTCATATTTCGTTAAAGTTCTGTTTGGGATTTTACTTCTGTTTTTTTGTTGATTTCCTCTTTTTGGACTTGTCCTAGTAGTTTCTTCTTTAGAAGGTAGGAATACATGTAGCCTTTGTTTAGTGATATTGGTAATGCATATTTTCTTGTTTGGCCAATCATTTTCAATGTTTTCCCAGGCTCTTTTGAGAGAGGCCTCATATTCATTTTCATTTTTAAGATTCCTTATTTTGTCTCTTAGCATCGTTTCTGCTAGATGTATTGGCCTAGGTAGCAGATTTTTAACGGGCGAGATACTGGGTGACTGTAAGGATTGGTCATTATCAATGATATCCTCAGATTTGGCTGATTCACTACAGTGATGTTTGTGTCTTTTGTGAAGATTAAGTCCTCTTGAATGAGCAAGAACATTGAGTACATTTGATTGTCTTTATTGTTTTCTTTTTGTTGGTAGGAGGACATTTAGGCGCATGACACAAAATGATATGGTGGTTAGTGTTAGTTTTGTTGCAGTTTCTACATTTATAGAAAATCTTCATCTGATTGTGACAAATATTATACTGCTTTCGAAGATTGTAAAAGGAGTTTATAAGGTTTCCACAGATTAAGCAATGCAGAGATCTAAGTGATATTCCAATAGTTATTGCGTTGCTGCTCGATTCTTCCTCCATTATGCTGGTCCAATCTGTGTAAAGCAAAAAAAAAAAAAAGGGAGAAATAGAAAAATAATAAAAAGAGAGAAAAATAGAGAAAAAAAAGGGAGAAAGAAGAAGGAAAGAAGAGAGAAGAGGGGATTAGTATTTTGTTTAAATCGTGGCTCAAGTCTTAGTAGCTTTTACTTTAATGTACATGACTTATTCAATAACAGTATCAGTTTATAGTTCACTTTTGGTGATTTGTAGTATCATTATTATATTGGTTTGATTTTTGCCAGTTTATTTGCTGAATTGTTATTAGCTGAAGAGTTGCATGAGTAGTAGATTTTGATAAGATGTCGGTTATGTATATTGAAGTTTGAGCATTTCCTCTGGTAGGAAGAAAGACACATTCAAGTTTGTAAGTTTTATTTCAATAATGACTCAGAGATTTGATGATTATTAAGTTTAATTGAATAATTCGACATAGGCTTGATTCATTTTATTATGCTCCTTTGCTTTGGGATTGTATCTGGAGTCACTTAAGTTCACAGCGAAGTGCAGTTACAAGGGTAAACTTTAGTTAATTTATAGTGACATGTGCCACTATAGCCTGTCCTTACAACCAGTCCACTTCAGGCAAAGAGACTGGAGGTTAATTTGAGACCCTACCAGCATTAAGTGTAGGATGCTCAGGAACAAGTTCCTTGACAGACAACATGTAAGATCATAAAGATCGGCCTCCACCATGATTTGCACAGGTACTTTGGTTGGTTAGGCCCTTGGCCAGAGTACCTAGGGGAGTTACACAGACGCATCCAAGCAGGACTCCGATGAGGCTGACAGGGGCCGTGGTCCCTGTCGTGTGTCTCCTCTGACCACAACTGGCTCTACCTTTGTCCTTCCGGATTTGCCCATGATAGTCTCCCCCCACTGCCGACCTGGGTGAACTGGCCATAAGGCTGGTCAGTAGTCGGCAGCGTTTACCCACAACCGTGGTAAAGGGTCTGAGGCGACGAGCCCGAGGAGTGGGACCGCCGGGAACAGTAGCCCTTGACCTGGCTGGACCAGGTCTGTCTCATATAGGTTGTGACTGTCTCACTCGCTGAGCGACGAGTGGGGCAATGGTCACCAGAGGTGTCCTGTTAATTCGTAGCTTGGTGCATTAACCTGCGATCCAGCTACTGGTTGTTACGCCCTTTTTGCCGGCAGTCAAAAGGTTCCCGTCCATCAGGTGTTCCCCTTTCTGAGCACAAAGGAGGACACTAGTTGCTCAAAGAGCAACTGGTTTGACCCGTCATCATTCAGCTTATGCTCATGGCCTCAGGCAAACCTTAACTCGCTCCTTTCCCCATATGGGTACTGCGACCGGCCTTTGGCATCAGTCTTTCGCTACCAGTCATCTCTCTCCTTTGTTAACAAGGTATTCTTTTCATGGGCCTGCTCCTCCCCCTCAAGAGGACCAGACCCTTTACTTAGAATCGGGTGGAACGCTCTACAGAGAGATAATTTCAAGCTGAACTCTTGGTACATTCCATCAATTCCATCAGTTTCATCCCGTTACTACACAGCGATAAGCTGCACCTGCCCTGCCAAGCCCAGAACTCGGCCTTTTGCAAACTGGAGAGCACACGAGGTGTCTCAAGCCATTATCTCAATTCTCAACCTCAGGTAGGCAGCAGCCAATGACACCCTTGGGTCCACAGCCCCCACCTCAGCGGGTATCATTCAGACCCAGCCCCCGGATAGGGTGTTTTATTACAGCCAGTATAATAATCAGAGGGGCCCAGCACGCGTCAATAAATGCCCACTAGGGAGCACCCCCTCCAACCCCGAGCTGCTTGACTGATACCAGTACAAACGCAAAGAAGAGAGGGCCCAGCAGACCACGATCCACAGAGGAACACCCCCCTCCTCCCATGCACTGTCCTGGTTTGCCCACCTAGACTAGGGTGAAAGATAGAGAAGGGCCTGGTCACCCTTAAGAGGAATTAACCAGGGAGCACCCCCTCCCATCTTCAATTGCAGTGCAGCCTATCAGCTCTCCGATACACAGTTTACCAGAGGCCCAGCCCCGTCCTTAGACTTAGCCGAGGAGCACCCCCTGATTCACTGCCCACCAGTCTAGCCAACATGCTGTGATCCGGGCCATACCATAGGGCCTGGTGGTGTTTGAATAACCACCAGGTAGCACCCCCATGAAACGAACATCAAGTCAGACTGCTCAATCTCACTAAGGTCTACCAATAGGAGGGGCCCGGTGCACACTAGGTGTCACCAGGGATCACCCCCAATCCCATTCAGCATCCAAGACAGATTGCCCTAGTATTCAAGGCTCTTGTCACTCTCAATCCACCAACCAGTCTGTCATTACATGTATTGTTCAGTCATGGACTCGGGCAACAGCGTGTTCACCGGTAGGTAGGATATATACTGGGAAGGAGACCCAGTTTGTGTTAATGATAGTCTTCAGTCAACAGCGCCCTTGGGCACCACCATCACCCTCAGCGAGGGAGACGGCCGCACCCAGCCCCCGGATAGGGCATTCTGTATCAGGAATCAGAGCGTCCGACCAGAGGGGCCCAGTAGGCATCTAATGACACCCCTGGGGAGCCCCCCAAGTCCACACTCCACTCCCTCTGAGCCATCGACACATAGCCCCAGAGAGGAGAGGGCCCAGCAAAACCAATTTCCACTGGGGAGCACCCCTTCTCCACCCTCAAGCCTTACACCAACTGTCTATCACAGCAAGGGTGAACAATAACTAGGGCCCAATCAGCAATGAGTTGCCATCAGGGAGCACCCCCAGTCATCGTTCATTTTATAGTCCAGCATATCACTCGGTCAAGCATCCATACAGCAGAGGCCCAACAGGCGGGATTTTACCTCTGGGGATCACCCTCCGCCACATCAACCACTCAACTAGAGCAGCATCCTGTGCCTAGGGTGACACACCAATGGGGCCCGGAGAGGTAAACCCCTCCGGGATCACCCCCATCAGAAATCACCCCCAGCAGACTATCCATTTGTGCTTAGGCCATATAGCGGGAGGGGCTTGATGGTTACATGAATCACCAAGGATCACCCCCTATCCTCCACACAACCCAGCCAAACTGGCCCTACATATCCAGAACAGCTTGATGCAGATACTGACTCCTTTGGACAACCGTTTTGCACAACTGAGCCCTGAGCTCAACCAAACTTTAGTTAGATTGTAGGAGGGAGTACTGGGAAGAGGTCCCAGTCAAGTCGGATGGCATATCCTCATCACAGATACCTTTAGGCTTCATCTCCGGGTTAGGCATCTAATGATTCCGTAGAGTAGCCAACCAGAAGGGCTCCTCATTGGGGATCACCCCTGTCGACTGACCGCCCCAATCAGACTATTTGATCAAGGCTATGGCCTCAGCGGGACTAGCAATCATCCATAGTAATGACCATGGACTATGCCCAGCCCCGCTTCGCACCCCAGCCCGACCAACCCAGCCCTTAGAACAATGTAGGTAAGGGAAGTCGGTAAGCCGGATCCGTAACTTCGGGATAAGGATTGGCTCTAACATGCCAGAGGCTGTTCACCTTGGAGACCTGCTGCGGATATGGGTACGGCCCAGCGCGAGATTTACACCATCTCCCCCGGATTTTCAAGGGCCGGCGAGAGCTCTCCGGACGCCGGGACGAACCCATTCCAGGGGGGCCCTGCCCTTCAACGAGAAAAGAGAAATTTCTGGAAACTGTTGGGAGGCAATACCAGCATGTTCCCATACAAGGACAAGGTGTAGAGGTTTTCGAGAATGATAAAGTGAGCAACAACTGGCTCTACATACAGAAATGGATGAACCAAGGGCAATTTATTGCTGCCCGCTTTCAGAAAATTTTCCAGTTAATTTTAGTATGCAGTTTGTGACTCTAAATAATTTTTCTTTTTTTTCCCCATGCACTTACATATAAGGCATAAGAGCAGAGCCAGTATCACATAGCATTTTCATTAACACATTATGCTATTGCCTTTAAAAAATAAACTTGTTATGCAGTCTACATTTTTTTCTCAATTTTCATCTTGTGTTTCTCTACTCAAAAAATATTGAAGGACATACTGCATTTATTTATTTTAAAGTTAGTTTAGTTTCTTACTTTTTGTTAATCAAGTCAGCAAGGAGAGCCTTTTCAGAAGCTCACAGACACTAACGACTCTGTCCATTTTCGGAGTTGTAACACTTCCCCCACTGTCCTGTGTGCCATTAAAGAGCATGGAACAAATTTAATGTTAATGTTTGAGTGTTCATATTATTCAGAAAATTCTCCTGTTAATTTTAATATAAAGTTTGTGACTCTAAATAATTTTTCTTATTTTTCCCAATGTACTTGCATGTAGTTTTTTGTGCACAGCTATGGGCAGATAAGTCCAAAACTTAAGCTGTCACAGCAATGAGTGAGTGTTCATATTATTCAGAAAATTCTTCTGTTAACAATTAAACCAAATTATAAATCAAATTCAAAGTAATAGTTATTAAAGTCAATGATTCTGTCTCTTCCCCAGAATCATTTAAAGAATGCGGTAAGAATATCCAAGGAGTGGATTAGGTTTCTCCTACTCATGAGTCTGGAGAAGGACAGAATCCTAGAGGCAGAGAGTCCAATAATCTCAAGTGGTGTATTATTAAAGTCATACCACTTTCCTCTTGCCCCTATAACAATTCGAAATGTCTGAACATCTTTGGATTTGAATTTACGTTTGACATAGTCTTTTAGAATATGTTTTGTTTCTTTTGCTGTTTTAGCTGAAAGGGCTTCATTCGCTCTTGTTTCATATTTAACAGTAATGTCTATAATAATTGCTTTGTCGTTTTTGACCAAAATGTGGTCCGGTCAAAGAGATCGACCGTTGTCCATTTTAAACGACATTTCTTTAAAAACGTTCCAATCGTGTGCTTCACATTCGACCTTCAATAGGTCACATAGCTTATGATGCCTTGCTATTCTTTCCCTTTGCACTGCTGGGCATTGTCCTAATACATGTGCTAATGATTCCATGGCTACCTTTCATTTTCTCCATTCGGAGGACTCCTGTCTACCTCTAGTGGTAGCTTCTAATAATGGAAACACATTGGCTCTAACTTGTAGTGTCGCAATGCATTGTCCTTGTGTCATCCAGTTATGAGCATGAACCCAGTGGTTGCTCACTTTATCGTTCTCAAATAGCTCAATTCCTTGCCCTTGAATTGCTAAACTCCTCCAGGTTTCAAATTCAGCTTCTCTCCAGTTACTAAGCTTGGCTGGGACTTCACATGTTATGAGATTAAAGCATATATTTATGATATCATCATCATTAGGGAATTCTATGGTTTTACCTCCCATAATTTTCCAGAGATTTCTTAGTTGCTCTGTAATCCGGTTAATCGTACAGATTTCTCTCAGGATAGGGTCTTCTGATATTGCCAGTTTGCCAATAGCTTTAAAGGAGGATTTAGCAATAATGGCCTCCAATTTGAGAATACTGAGACCTCCATTATTCTTATTGGAATATAAGATTCCATTGGTGGTGCACTGAGGAAGGTGCAGCCACCCTTTACTAAATTTAACCTTATGTTATTAAGGAAATTGGACACCTACATTAGGAAGACTATTAAAGGAGAGCCTTTTCTGGAGCTCACAGGCACTAACGACTCTGTCCATTGTCGGAGTTGTAACACTTCCCCCACTGTCCTGTGTGCCATTAAAGAGCATGGAACAAATTTAATGTTAATGTTTGAGTGTTCATTGCAGTCAGAAAATTCTCCTGTTAATTCTAATATGCAGTTTGTGACTCTAAATAATTTTTCTTATTTTTCCCCATGCAATGGCATATAGTTTTATGTGCACAGGTATGGACAGATAACTCAAAAAGTAAAGGTGTCACAGCAATGAGTGAGTGTTCATATTGTAGCGACCCGTGGTCGAGTCTTGAAGTTTTTAAAGCCGATCTCTGCCGTGCACCTCTCACAAGCTGTCGGCTAGTGGATTGCCAGCGTTATGCACGCAGCTGTACCCTGCTTCTTAAGTAATGAGCACTCGTGTCCCATACACCGCACGACTCCGAGTGTCTCGGCATTAATTGCTCAGATGAAATCTTAGAAATGAATAAAGCTCTGTCCTGTTGTATCTCTTTATTCACAGATAGCCAGTAAACAAAGCTCGACATTATTGCACCGCCACTGTCAAGGTCATGCACGAAGACACATTTCACATAACAGGTACTTTTTACAAAATAAATAACCCCGGACATCGACGACCCAAACCCACCCAACCAATTGAACACAAACACAACATTATTTACAAGTTAAGAAATTAATAAATACAACAGGAAAAACCATTAGAAAAATCAGTGAACGTACAACCTTCCCACAATGCATCACTCCGGCAGCGCTGACTGCCGGGTCGCTACAATATTATTCAGAAAATTCTTGTTAATTTTAATATGCAGTTTGTGACTCTAAATAATTTTTATTTTTCCCCATGCAATGGCATATAGTTTTATGTGCACAGGTATGGGCAGATAACTCAAAAACTTCACACCATTGGCTCCTCAGCCAAGCACATACACCAAATGTCTGAACCTGCGGTTCCTCTCGTACTGAGCACGACAACACCATCATCAGTAGGGTAAAACTAACCTGGGTCTTCTTTCCACGCTGATTCTGCCAAGCCCGTTCCCTTGGCTGTGGTTTCGCTAGATAGTAGGTAGGGACAGTGGGAATCTTGTTCATCCATTCATGCGCGTCACTAATTAGATGACGAGGCATTTGGCTAGTTAAGAACTTCGTGGTGAAGCATTTTCCGGGTTATATAGATTATTGCCCGTCAATGGTGCCCCTCGGGTCGACCTTCGTACTAACCTAGTCCTCGCCATCTAAGGGAAATTGCATGCACCCCATTGCGTCAAAGGCAACATAGTCGCCCAAGTATGGCTAGGGGGAAGTAATCATTACAAGGTTCCCCTAGATGATTGGTATGCAGCCAGGGAGGCATTCAACGATATGCGCCAGGGAGGCACTCATAGGAAACCAGCCAGGAACGTCTTGACAGTCAGTGGTCAAAGAGACCTTTAATTGGTCAAGAAGACCATAGTCTGGAACATGTTATGGTACTACTCCTTGTCCAATCCTCTATAAGATATGGGTCAAGATCATATGAGATGGTATTTTGAGTTGGCCTAATGTGTTACACCCTTATTAAGATGGTGGAAGGCATCTTTGGGTGTTTAAGAGTGATAGTCATCACTTGGGATGTATATGTCTTGTGGTTAATTGTTATACGATTGTGGTTAAAATGTCGTTCTGGTAAGGTAAAGTGACTAAAAGCCAATTCAACCAAATGAACAATAACCAAGAACTATATACATTTAAGCCATAATTTGACCAAATTACTGAAGTCTGTCACTTCTCCAAACTTATCTGGAGAAGGCAGTAAGCATGTCTAAAGAGTAGAGAAAACCTCTCCTGCTCATAAGCTTGGAGAAGGACAGAATTCGTGGTGAAGGGAGTCCAATCAACTTTAGTGGTTCATTATTAAAGTCGTACCACTTTCCTCTTGCACCAACCACAATGCCAAATGTCTGAACTGTATCAACTTTAAATAATTCCTTAACAGCTTGAGATACGACCTCGTATTTCTTTTCTTTTGAGGATTTGGCTCTTAAAGCTTCCTCATAATTGTATTCGTATCTCACTGTGAGGTCCAAGACAATGGCCTTTTTATTTTTGGTGATTATAAGATCTGGTCTTAGAGACCATCCATTAATCAAGTTTGATAGTAATTTCTTTATGCACCATCCAATCATGCTTTTCAATTTCTTTTCGGAGTATATCACACAGTTTATGGTGTCTTTTAATTCTTTCTCTCTGCAATTTTGGGCATTGTCCCAATATGTGGGAAAGAGTCTCGCTAGCAACATTGCACTTCCGGCAATTAGACGGCTCCTGTCTGCCTCTATTAATGGTTTCCCTAGTGGGGAACACATTCGCTCTTATTTGAAGGGCGGCAAAGAATTGCCCTTGCTTCATCCATTTTTGTGAATAAAGCCAACTGTTACTTATTTTGTCGTTTTCGAAGACCTCAACGCCTTGGCCTTGGATGGGCAGTCCTTTCCATGTATTGTATTCATAATGTCTCCAGTCACGGAGTTTGGCTGGGACTTTTTCGGACATCATATTTCTACATAAGTTCGCCAAGTCATAGTTGTCCGGGAATAGACTGGCACTGCCTCCCAACAATTTCCATAAATTGTGGAGTTGATTTATAGTTTTATTATATTTACAGGCTTCAAGTAAAATGGGGTCTTCTGCTAGGGTAAGCCTACCCAAGGCTTTAAATGAGGTCTTTAGCACAATGTCTTCCAGTTTCAGTAGCCCTAGACCTCCATTGGCTGTTTTGGAGTACAGTATCCCATTAGTTGTGCATTGTGGTAGATGCAACCAACCTTTAACTGTTTTTCTTATCAGGGTGTCCAGTTTCCTGATTGTCATAAGATTGAAAGTCGTGTTGAACAAGGAGTATAGCAATCTGGGAATGGCATACTGGTTAAGGATATTAAGTTTCTGGTATGGTTTAAGGGGAGCCTTGCCGATACAGTTGCTCCATCTAATCGTCTTTTCCAAGGGGTCCTCCATAAATACACCGTTCCTTGGTTCTATTTTTATACCAAGATAGGTTAATGGTATCTTAGATGGTACCGAAATAAAGAGGATTTCCTCAATTTTCCACAGGTTATTCTTCTTGACAACCATTCTTCGATTTTTCCAAGTGAAGAAGAATCCCTTGCCCTTGGCCGGTTGTAGCTTGAGGCCGGAACCACGGCAAAAGGTTTTCAAAATATTGAGGTTCGCCTTCATACCGCCCCAGGTGTTGCTTACTATTACTAAGTCGTCCGCAAAGGCTAGTGCCGTAATGGGAGTGTCACCAAGCATGGTGCCTCTGCCTTCAGTTTCAAGTTTTTGGATGAGGGGGTCGATGGCCACATTAAAGAATAGTGGAGACAAG
Organism: Polypterus senegalus; assembly: GCF_016835505.1. Lineage (NCBI taxonomy): Eukaryota > Metazoa > Chordata > Cladistia > Polypteriformes > Polypteridae > Polypterus > Polypterus senegalus. The sequence continues at coordinate 778,392 of NC_053164.1, forward strand.
GCATCTCCTTGCTTCACCCCTCTTTTAATGGTAATATCTGGAGTATTACCCTCATGGCATTCAACACTGGTGGACGCACCAGCGTACATGTTTCTGAATAACTGGATAATGTGTCCATCTAGTGTCATGAATCTCATGATCCTAAAGAGATAGGTATGAGATACTGTGTCAAAGGCTTTTTCAAAGTCTATAAAGACCATCCCCAGAGATTTCTGACACACCTTATGTGCAGTAATGAGCCCTTGTAAGGTGTGTATGTTTTCGGTACACCCGGCTGTGTCCATAAATCCCTTCTGCCTTGGGTTCAATGTAACTCCATCTTTTAACCTGGAGTACATAAGTATGGAGAAAAGTCTAGTAATTAGTGAGCCAATAGTGATTGGTCTCCAATTGTTGATATTGTTCAGTTTATGGCAGTCGGTGGACTTTGGCAGAAGCACCGTTCTCGCCTTTTTGAATGTCTCCGGAATAGTTCCTGTTAATAACCATAGCTTGAAAACCTTTTGTAATGTTATGTTCCCATTTTCTAATGAAATGATATCGCATTTATTTACATTGTCAGGACCTGCTGCCGAGTCCTTTTTAATATGCTTCATGGCATTTTCTACTAGAGATGGGGGAAAGGAATACCATGTTGTCAACAAAATGATATGGGATAAAGATGGGGTTGTTCCCAGTATCGCAATGAATGCCCCATATGTCATTGTAATGTTTATATATTTTGTCCACCGGGATCTCACATTTTTTCCTGGTGACACCATCCAGGATTTCCGAGACAAGGTGTTCTCTATCCTTATTATATACTACCTGTGTTCTTTTGTATTTGTATTTCTTTATGATCCTTTTAGGTATTCTTTTAGTGGAAGGCATATTCTGTTTGTCCATTACCACTTTAGGTTCTTTTCGCTTGTCAAACAAGTCTTTGAGCAGGATATGTGTAGTGTCCTCGATCCACTTTTCTCTCTCTGCAGAGTTATCAAACTCTTCTTTAATAAGATCCTTAACACTAGAATTACCAGAGCCTACGAAAAAACTCGTAATTCCGTCCCACCTTAAACTGCTTCTTAAATCCCTTCACACCTCTCCAGCCCTTTGTCTTCTAAATGTGCTGATAAAGAGTCAGCTATTCCATCCCCACCAATTTAGAGCGTTCACGAACTTCTCTCAGCTCATGCCTTGATTGAGTATCTGGGAGTGAAGTGGAGTTTTTAGAGTGGAAATAATAGATCGTTAATTGGAACACACGCATTTCATGTCTGTTCCGTTTCTACAGTAATCTGTGTCAACACATTGTTAAAACAGAAACTTTTTGTCATCTACTACTAGAATATAAAAATGTATGCATAAACTATATAATGTATGAAGCCTGAAGTCCAAATAGCAAAGAAACATTTTCACAAGAATAACAAAGTTTCTGTTCTAACACAGATTACTGTAGAAACGGAACAGACATGAAATGCGTGTGTTCCAAACAACGATCTATTAATTCCACTCTAAAACTCCACTTCACTCCCAGATACTCAATCAAGGCATGAGCTGAGAGAAGTTCGTGAACGTTCTAAATTGGTGGGGGGATGGAATAGCTGACTTCTCTTTATCAGCACATTTAGAAGACAAAGGGCACTGGCGGAGAGGTGTGAAGGGATTTAAGAAGCAGTTTAAGGTGGGACGGAATTACGAGTTTTCTCGTAGGCTCTGGTAATTCTAGTGTTGAGATTAATATTATTTTGCCAGTTATACGGCAATTCCTGTTGAGGACAACTATATGGACCTCAATCTTATCACATCCCTCGAAACCACCAAAACTATTATAATCCTCATCTAAGGCAAATTGATACCCCTTGATCGACATCATCATTGATGGCAGTCTCGCTTTCAAAATGACGATGACTCAAAAACTAAACGTGTCATAGCAATGAGTGAGTGTTCGTATTATTCATAAAATTCTCCTGTTAATTTTAATATGCAGTTTGTGACCCAGCCCCGCTTCGCACCCCAGCCCGACCGACCCAGCCCTTAGAGCCAATCAACTTTAGTGGTTCATTATTGAATTTGTACCACTTTCCTCTAGCACCAATAACCATGCCAAATGTCTGAACATCGTTCACATGAAATTGATCTTTAACAGATTGAGATATGATTTCATATTTGCTTTCTTTAGAGGACTTGGCTCTTAAAGCTTCCTCCATAGTAAATTCGTATCTCACTGTAAGATCTATGACCATGGCTGTATCGTTTTTAGTAATAATAAGATATGGTCTAAGGGACCATCCATTGTCCAATTTAATGGTGGTTTCTTTGTGAACCACCCAGTTGTGTCTTACAATTTCTTGGTTGAGTAAGTCACACATTTTGTGGTGTCTTATGATGCTCCTTTTCCATCTTCGACATTGTCCTAGAATGTGAGACAACGCCTCATTGTCAAAATTGCATTTTCTACATTTGGAGGGCTCCTGTCTGCCCCTATTAATGGCTTCTCTTGTAGGGTACACGTTTGCTTTGTTTGAAGAGCTGCAATGTATTGCCCCAGTTTCATCCACTTGTGGTTGTGGATCCAGTTATTGCTAACTTTGTCGTCTTCAAAGACAGAAACACCTTGACCTTTATTGGGTAGACCTTTCCATGTGTCAAATTCCACCTGCCTCCAGTCACGGAGTTTGGCTGGGACTTTTTCGGACATCATATTTCTACATAAGTTCGCCAAGTCATAGTTGTCCGGGAATAGACTGGCACTGCCTCCCAACAATTTCCATAAATTGTGGAGTTGATTTATAGTTTTATTATATTTACAGGCTTCAAGTAAAATGGGGTCTTCTGCTAGGGTAAGCCTACCCAAGGCTTTAAATGAGGTCTTTAGCACAATGTCTTCCAGTTTCAGTAGCCCTAGACCTCCATTGGCTGTTTTGGAGTACAGTATCCCATTAGTTGTGCATTGTGGTAGATGCAACCAACCTTTAACTGTTTTTCTTATCAGGGTGTCCAGTTTCCTGATTGTCATAAGATTGAAAGTCGTGTTGAACAAGGAGTATAGCAATCTGGGAATGGCATACTGGTTAAGGATATTAAGTTTCTGGTATGGTTTAAGGGGAGCCTTGTCGATACAGTTGCTCCATCTAATCATGCCTCTTTCCAAGGGGTCCTCATAAATACAACTGCTCCTTGGTTCTATTTTTATACCAAGATAGGTTAATGGTATCTTAGATGGACATTAATAAAGAGGATTTCCTCAATTTTCCACAGGTTATTCTTCTTGACAACCATTCTTTCGATTTTTCCAAGTGAAGAAGAATCTTCGCCCTTGGCTCGTGTTGTAGCTTGAGGCCGGAACCACGGCAAAGGTTTTCAAAATATTGAGGTTCGCCTTCATACCCTCAGGTGTTGCTTACTATTACTAAGTCAGTCCGCAGGCTAGTGTCTGAATGGGAGTGTCACCAAGCATGTGCCTCTGCTTCAGTTTCAGTTTTTGATGAGTTTCCACAGTTAAAAATGTGGATGAAGGATCCTGCTTCACCCACTTTTAATGGTAATATTGAGACATTACCTCATGCTTCAAACTGCTGGATCTATTAGCGCATATGTTTCTGAGTATACTGCATATGTGTCATCTATGGTGGATGAATCTCAGATCCAGAGATAGGTTCTGAGATAAGTGTCAAAGTTTTCAAAGTCTATAAGTCCATAGAGATCTCTGATCCAACTATGTGCAGTAATGAGCCCTTGTAAGGGTTTATCTACAAGCGTGTCCATAAATCCTTCTGCTTGGAATGTACCCATCTTTAACGAGTACATAAGTATGAGAAAGTCTAGTAATTAGTAGCCAATGTATTGGTTCCAATTGTGATATTGTTCAGTTATGGCATCGGTGGCTTTGGCAGAACACCGTTCTGCTTTGAATGTCTCCAATAGTTCCAACAATCCATAGCTTAAACCTGGGTTATAAGTTATGTTCCAGATTTCTAATGAAATGATATAGCATTTATTTCAGTATGTCAGGACCTCTGCCGAATCTTTGATATGCTTCAGGCTTTTCTAGTCTGAGACTTGTGGAGGAATACCATGTTGTCACATAAATGATATGGATAAAGATGGTGTTCCTCAGTATCCAATGAATGCCATAGTCTTGTAAGCCTTTTAATTTTGTCCACGGATCTCACATTTTTCCTGGTGCACCACCAGGATTCCGGAAAGGTTTTCTTATCCATATATCACTACCTGTGTTCTTTTTGTATTTGTAGCTTTTTATGATCCTTTTAGGTATCTTTTAGTGGAAGGTAATACATGCTTGTCACAATATGATTTATGGGTCTTTTCGCATTGTCAAACAAGTCTTGAGCAGATATGTAGTGTCCCCATCCACTTTTTCTCCTGCAATTATCAAATGCTTCTTAATAAGTATACCTCTATATATTAATGTGTCGATAGTATGTCTTCACTAACTGTTAATTTTTCCGCCTTCCATTTGTTCTAATGATATCCAAAAGCATGTATAGTACTTGCCCACATTTAAACGTCTCTGCCTTCTTAGGTTTATTGTTATATCGTGAAGTAGCAGAGCAATATAGATCGTTAATTCACACCTTGAATGTCAAACAAACAGAAACTTTTGTCATCTACTACTAGAATATAAAAATGTATGCATAAACTATATAATGTATGAAGCCTGAAGTCCAAATAGCAAAGAAACATTTTCACAAGAATAACAAAGTTTCTGTTCTAACACAGATTACTGTAGAAACGGAACAGACATGAAATGCGTGTGTTCCAAACAACGATCTATTAATTCCACTCTAAAACTCCACTTCACTCCCAGATACTCAATCAAGGCATGAGCTGAGAGAAGTTCGTGAACGTTCTAAATTGGTGGGGGGATGGAATAGCTGACTTCTCTTTATCAGCACATTTAGAAGACAAAGGCACTGGCGGAGAGGTGTGAAGGGATTTAAGAAGCAGTTTAAGGTGAATTAAGTTTTTCGTAGGCTCTGGTAATTCTAGTGTTGAGATTAATATTATTTTGCCAGTTATACGGCAATTCCTGTTGGAGGACAACTATATGGACCTCAATCTTATCACATCCCTCGAAACCACCGAAACTATTATAATCCTCATCTAAGGCAAATTCGGATACCCCTTGATCGACATCATCATTGATGGCAGTCTCGCTTTCAAAATGACGATGACTCAAAAACTAAACGTGTCATAGCAATGAGTGAGTGTTCATATTATTCATAAAATTCTCCTGTTAATTTTAATATGCAGTTTGTGACCCAGCCCCGCTTCGCACCCCAGCCCGACTGACCCAGCCCTTAGAGCCAATCAACTTTAGTGGTTCATTATTGAATTTGTACCACTTTCCTCTAGCACCAATAACCATGCCAAATGTCTGAACATCGTTCACATGAAATTGATCTTTAACAGATTGAGATATGATTTCATATTTGCTTTCTTTAGAGGACTTGGCTCTTAAAGCTTCCTCCATAGTAAATTCGTATCTCACTGTAAGATCTATGACCATGGCTGTATCGTTTTTAGTAATAATAAGATATGGTCTAAGGGACCATCCATTGTCCAATTTAATGGTGGTTTCTTTGTGAACCACCCAGTTGTGTCTTACAATTTCTTGGTTGAGTAAGTCACACATTTTGTGGTGTCTTGCGATGCGTTCCTTTTCCATCTTCGGACATTGTCCTAGAATGTGAGACAACGTCTCATTGTCGAAATTGCATTTTCTACATTTGGAGGGCTCCTGTCTGCCCCTATTAATGGCTTCTCTTGTAGGGTACACGTTTGCTCTTGTTTGAAGAGCTGCAATGTATTGCCCCAGTTTCATCCACTTGTGGTTGTGGATCCAGTTATTGCTAACTTTGTCGTCTTCAAAGACAGAAACACCTTGACCTTTATTGGGTAGACCTTTCCATGTGTCAAATTCCACCTGCCTCCAGTAACGGAGTTTGGCTGGGACGAGTTTAGATATTTGGTTCCTGCAGATATTGGCAAGATCATAATTATCTGGAAATTTATTAGTGTTGCCGCCCAACAGTTTCCAATAATTCCTCAATTGCGTTACGGTGTGACAGGTGTACCGCCCCAGTCAAACTCCCCACCTGCCACTGTCCCGGAGCGGGTGGCGCCCGAGGGTGGCTCGGGCTGCGCCAGAAGCGAGAGCCCCGCAGGGCTCCCCCTCCCGCCTCACCGGGTGAATGAAAAAACGATAAGAGTAGTTGTATTTCACCGGCGCCCCATGGCAGCTCCCACTTATTCTACACCTCTCATGTCTCTTCCCTGTGCCAGACTAGAGTCAAGCTCAACAGGGTCTTCTTTCCCCGCTGATTCTGCCAAGCCCATTCCCTTGGCTGTGGTTTCGCTAGATAGTAGGTAGGGACAGTGGGAATGTCGTTCATCCATTCATGCGCGTCACTAATTAGATGACGAGGCATTTGGCTAGTTAAGAGCTTCGTGGTGAAGCCTTTTCCGGGTTATATAGAATATTGCCCGTCAATCTTGCCCCTCGGGTCGACCTTCACACTAACCTAGTCCTCAGTCATCCAAGCGAAGTTGCATGCACCCCATCGCCTCCAGAGCAGCATAGCCGCCTAGGTATGGCTAGGGGGAAGTAATCATTACAAGATTCCCACGGATGTTTGGTACGCGGCCTGGGAGGCACTCATAGGTATACTGCCAGGGAGGCATTCAGAACCCACAGCCACGGAGGGCCAAACAGTCAGCAGTCAAAAAGACCTATTACAGGAGCTTGTTGTGGAACTATTCCTATCCCAATCCTTTATATGACATGGTTAAATCATATGGCAACTGGAATAGGCTTCACATTTGAATATCTTATTTAGAAGCTGTGAACGCTGGCCCCAGCACAGACAGACGGACGACATATTTTGCACCACACACTATTTATTATATACAATATATACAAGTTATTAAGTTCGTGCACTCACGAAACCCCAGTGCCTTCAGCACCAAATCCCCCAAAAGTCCAGGGCCCACAGTCACTGTGCCCTTTCCTCTGGCCGCCTCCTGTCCTCTCTCCAGCTCCGTCTTCTGCCTCCCGACTTCCACCAACTGACTGGAGGGAGGCGGCCCCTTAAATAATGCCCCGGATGAGCCCCAGGTGTTTCCAGCCTCTTCTCTTTAGCCACGCCCCAGCGTGGCGGAAGTGTCGGCTGCTTTCCTGGCGGCTCTCCGGGCGCCACACAAAGTCTTCCCCCTGGCACTTCCTGGTGTGGCGGAAGTGCCGGGCTCCCGGGATAATTAGGCACCGGGGTGCCGCCTGGCGGTAACCACGGGTCCCTACAGGGCTGGGCTTCCAAGCCCTGTACCGAGGCCCCTGCCTAACCAGGACGGACGCCCACTCAGTCTGGAGGAGGCACACGCCCTCCTCCGGTCTTCCAAGGCGTCCCGGCCGGGCTCCACCCCCGGCCAAAGACCACACAGGGTAAACTGGCATGGGGGCACCACCCGGCGGTGTCCACGGGTCCCTACAGGGCTGGGCTTCCAAGCCCTGTACCCGTGGTCCCCTACACAATCAAGACGGACGCCCCACCACTAGCGAGGACACGTGGGTCCGAACGGCACAACCCGAAAGGGCAGCACGTCCCCAGTGAGGGTCCTACTATGTCCCCAGGGTCCTACTATGTCCCCAGGGTCCAACACGGCACCCTGGGACATCTGTCTTCGGCACCCCCGCCGCAAACGCCCCAGTGGTCTGCACCGCTCGCCCGCTGTCCCCCAGCTGGGTCACCATAGGCCTCCCGGCGTGGAGCTCTCCCGCAGAGCGGCCCGTTCCAGGAGGGCAGGTCCCTGTCGACGTCGGCCTCAGCGCTCGTCGGGGCTTCGGGCCTGTAGGAAAAGGAAACAGAGGGCCAGAAGCACAGCCAGGACACTCACCCCGAGCGCCCCGTCGGTCTCCGTACCGACCGTGCTCGTGCCTTCCTCCGACAGTCCCCAACTTGCCTGCTGAAGGCCTCCGCCGCCGGTTCCATGCCCATCCGCTCTTCGGCAGCGGCACCGCTCTTGCAGGCAGCTCGTCCAGCCGCCCAGGGAATCTCCTCTGTCCATCCAGAGGACGGCCCTTCTCTGGACGCGCGCACCCAGCACCGCGTCCTCTCCTATCGGAGGAATCGGCATTCACCCTTCGATTCCTCCTTCTTCTCTTGGACGCGCTGACGGTCTGGGTCTGAGCACAGCAAAAGCTCAAATCCAGCCCTGTCTGCGTCCAGGCAGAGCGACAGGAGACAGCTGCGGGCTTGAAGCGCAGGGCGCTAGGACCCAGGGCACTCAGCAGCCCCGATCCTACCAACCCTTGCATGTTTGATCTCCCAGCCTCGCTAGCTGTCTGCACCGCCGCATCCGCTGTTGGGAAGTTGCCTACTCGGAGCCGGTCGTCCTGTAAATAGTCACGGCCATGTTCGGCGAACCCCCCCACTTGCTTTACGGGAACGGCAACACTCACCACTCCCGCCGTGTTCTGCCTGCCTCCGGTTCCAGCGCCGCGCCGTTCCTCCATCTCGCACGGTGTCACTCCCGACGCGACCGCCTTCTCCATCAGCTCCTCACACTGAGCGACGAGAACACGCAGCAACTCCTCAAATGACGACTCGACGGGCCGAAGGGACTCCTCCGAGACGCGCCGAGCCGCTGGTGGATAGAGAGAGACAGCGTCGGTGAGCTTACCTGCTGATCGGCTCCCCGCGACGCCTGCCTCCTCTGGGCCACTCCCTCTGGCCCAATCGGGTTCTTCTCTGACACGAGACTGGCATTCCTTGGGCCCGCCTCTATCCAATCATCGGCGGGCACGCAAGACACACCGGCCAATCCCGTGCCTGTCAGCGGGCGGACCCTCCGGCCCGTGGTCGACGTGCCTCTTCGCCGCGTTGTGGCTGCGGCGATTCCTTGAGCTGCAGAGGCTCCGACCTTCTCTGCTGCCTTCTCTGCTGCTGCCGCCGCCGCTGCGGCGCTCAGCCACGGACGCGGACCCGGTTCGTCCCTGCCTGTGGAAAATAAAGCACAACCGACCCCGGAGGGCCGATTATCGCAGGGCAGGGCACTCACCTCCCGGATCCCGTCATGCCAAGGCCCCCGCCTCGTTGTGGCCTTTTGCGTAGCGATGCCGGCCCGGCTGTCCGTCCCGACAGCGCGACTTTCGGAGCCCGCTGCGCTCCGGCGATGTCGGGTCCTCCTCCGCACCCGGGGAAAGCCATTCCGCTGTCGGTGGCGGTTTCTGAAGCGAAGCGCCGCTGGTTGTGCACGGGCGCTCCGCGGCCAGTGTGTGGGGTCCGCTGCTGCGCCGGGCCGTTCACAGAAATTTGTTGTTTTGATGCAGGTCCCCGCCTTGAACCAGGCGGAGCATCCTGCTGACTACGCCACTGTGAACGCTGGCACCAGCACAGACAGACGGACGACATATTTTGCACCACACACTATTTATTATATACAATATATACAAGTTATTAAATTCGTGCACTCACGAAACCCCAGTGCCTTCAGCACCGAATCCCCCAAAAGTCCAGGGCCCACAGTCACTGTGCCTTTCCTCTGGCCGCCTCCTGTCCTCTCTCCAGCCCCTTAAATAATGCCCCGGATGAGCCCCAGGTGTTTCCGGCCTCTTCTCTTTAGCCACGCCCCAGCGTGGCGGAAGTGTCGACTGCTTTCCTGGCGGCTCTCCGGGCGCCACACAAAGTCTTCCCCCCGGCACTTCCTGGTGTGGCGGAAGTGCCGGGCTCCCGGGAAAATTAGGCACCGGGCGCCGCCTGGCGGTGGCCACGGTCCCTACAGGGCTGGGCTTCCAAGCCCTGTACCCGAGGCCCCCTGCCTAACCAGGACGGACGCCCCCACTCAGTCTGGAGGAGGCACACACCCTCCTCCGGTCTTCCAAGGCGTCCCGGCCGGGCTCCACCCCCGGCCAAAGACCACACAGGGTAAACCGGCATCGGGGCTTCCAAGCCCTGTACCCGTGGTCCCCTACACAACCAAGACGGACGCCCCCTCGCGGTCTGGAGGAGGCACAAGCCCTCCTCTCCTCCTCCTGGGCGTCCCGGCCGGGCACCAGCCCCGGCCAGGGACCACAACGCTTATAATTCTTTTGGGTGTGGAAGAGTGATAGTCGTCACTAGAAATTGTTGTACATGGATTGTTGTATTGCGAGTTATGGTTAAATGTGTAGTATTGGACATGTATGAGTAGACATGCCAATTACTAATTAAACCAAATACTCAACTATATACAAAATTCAATTATGCCAAATTATATGGTTCTGTGTCTTAACTAGACTCATTTTGAAAATGCCGTGAGAATATCTAAAGAGTGAAGTAAACCTCTTCTGCTCATGAGTCTAGCAAAGGACAGAATCCTAGATACAGAGAGTCCAATCGACTGTAATAGTTCATTGTTGAATTCAAACCATTTACCTCTGGCACCTATTACTAAGCCAAATGTCTGAACTTCGTGGACCCCAAAAAGGTCCTTAACAGATTGAGATATGATCTTGTACTTTGATTCCTTAGAGGTTTTAGCTTTTACAGCCTCCTCCAAATTAATTTCATACCTCACTGTTACATCAATAACAATGGCTTTCTCATTTTTATTTAAAATGATGTCTGGTCTTAAAGTTTTGCCGTTTTTGAGTTTAATTGTTTGCTCTTTGTATACTGTCCATTCGAGTGTCTCACACTCTGTTTTGAGCACATCGCATAATTTGTGGTGTCTCGATATCCTCTGTTTTAGTTCTGCTGGGTATTGACCAAGTGCATGTGAAAGAGTTTCAGATGCTATCTTGCATTTCCTGCAATAAGAGGGCTCCTGTCTGCCTCTGAAGATAGCCTCATGTGTCGGAAAAACATTGGCTCTGGTCTGTAATGCAGGAATATATTGGCCTTGTTTCATCCATTTATTGTTAGTGATCCAGTGATTGCTCACTTTGTCTTTCTCAAAAAGATTGGTTCCTTGACCCTGTAGTGGTAGCCTTTTCCAGGTCTCAAATTCTGATTGTCTCCAGTCACGGAGTTTGGCTCGGACATCAAACGATAGAGGATTATCAAAAATTCTTTTAATGGCATCATTGTCTACACAAAAGGTGCCCTGACCACCCATAAGCTTCCAAATGTTCTGTAGTTGATCTGGTATCTTGTTAATGGAATATATTTCCTTAAGAATGGGGTCATCAGTTATCGCCATTTTCCCCAGAATTTTGAAGGAGGATTTCAGGATAATGGCCTCCAGTTTTATAATGCTCAAGTCTCCATTAATATTTCTGGAATATAAAATTCCATTGGTGGTGCATATGGGAAGGTGCAACCACGTTTTAACAGTCTTTCTAATAAAGGTGTCCAATTTTCTTATGACCATAAGATTCAGTTTAGTGTTGGTCAAGGAATATATTATTCTTAACCAGTACGCAATCCCGCGTATATTAACCTTTTGTACAGGCTTGAGTGCTGCCTTGCCAATACTATGACTCCACTTGACCATGTCGGGAAAGGGGTCTTCCATAAAAATACCTTTCCTTGGTTCAACCTTAATGCCAAGGTATGTTGTTGGGTTTTTGGAAGAGATTCTCTTCACTTCCGTGCCATCTAGTCTCCATAGATTAGTCTTTTTGACTATCATTTTACGGTTTTTCCACGTTAGGAAGAAACCTTTACATTTTGCTGGTTGGAGTCTCAATCCAGAACCTTTGCAAAATTCATTCAGGATGCTGAGATTCCATCTCATACCGCCCCAGGTATTACTCACGATGACCAGGTCATCTGCGAAGGTTAATGTAGCGATACTTGCTCCACCAAGTATAGTTCCTTTGCCTTCCGTTTCCAATTTGTGAATTAGAGGGTCTATCGCTATATTAAAGAATAGCGGGAACATGGCGTCTCCTTGTTTGACACCTCTCATGATGTTAATTTCTTTTGTGTTCCCTTCATGGTTTTCCACTGACGTGGATGCCCCATTGTACATATCTCTGAATAATGAGGAGATGTGCCCATCGAGTTTCATAATCCTTAAAAGTCTAAAAAGGTATTTATGCGATATGGTATGAAAAGGCTTTCTCAAAGTCAATGAACACCATACCAAGGGGGTGGTGTTTCCTCTTATGTTCATCAATAAGCCCTTGCAGTATTTGGATGTTTTCAGAACATCCTGCCGTGTCCATAAACCCTTTTTGTCTGGGATTTAAAGAGATCCCTTCTTTCATTCTCAGATATAGAATTTTTGAAAAGATTCTTGTTACTAATGACCCAACGGTTATTGGTCGCCAGTTATTAATATTTTTGAGCTTCTGGCTGTCTAGAGATTTGGGCAAGAGAACTGTCCTAGCCTTTTTGAAGATAGGAGGAATAGCTCCTGCCAACAGCCATAGGTTATACACCTTTGTTAAAGTTGTGTTCCCGTTATTTAGGGCCAATAAATTGCCTTTATTTATCCTGTCAGGGCCGGCTGCCGAATCAGTTTTAATGTGTTTAATGGCAGCTGCGACTTCCATTTTGGAAAAAGGCGAGATGAAGGCCATGTTTCCAATAGAGTTAGCTGGAACAAAAAAGGTTGTAAATAGATTCGTCTTTAACGCCCCAGATGCCATTGAAGTGGTTGTATATTTCATCCTGGTGGATGACACATTTTGTACGTGATATACCATCTAGTATCTCCGAGGCCAAGTGACCTCTATCCTTCAAATATAAGGTTTGTGTCCTCTTGTAGCGATACTTTTTAAGAATTCTCTTGGGTATTTTCTTGTTCCGAGTAGGATTAGGAGTGGATCTGGGCTTGTCCATTTCCATGTTCTTAGGATTGTCAAATAATCCTTTAAGTAAGAGATAAGTGGCTTCCTCTAACCACTTTTTTTTGTCAGCAGGGTTTTCAAAGGTATCCTTCCAAATTTCCGCCAGGTTTAGATTCATGCAATCATCAATAAGTATACTCTGACGAAGAATGGGTAAGGCCATATTAATTTCCTCCGCTTCCAATTCAGAGATAGTGAGCGAAACTTTTTCCATCTCTGTGTTACTTTCAGACATACCATGGTCAATATCGTCGGTCACAGCCGTATCACTTTCAAAGTGTCTGTGTCTGATATGCTGGCTGAGGCCCCTTTGAGTTTTAAAATGATTGTCACATCTAATACATTTGAGGCGATTTTTTGTATTACTTTTCTTCTTTGTGCCACATCTTGCATGGTGGCATATTATAGAATGGTATATTTGGCTTGTCTTATTGCATTTTTTGCATCTAAAGAAGATGGAAACTTCATGATGCTTTATATTGTAATGTTTAACAAGCCTTAGTAGTGATCTTATGTGTTGACCACAAATCATGCAATAGTACACTTCCTCTGGAATAGAGATCACCAGGGATTCCATCGTATCAATTTCCAGAAATCACGTCCAATCTGTAAACAAGAGGAGAGGAGAGGAATATAATTAGATTGGAGTATATATTTCATCATAATATATTATAACATGTATACTTAATAATAATATTATTATTATTATTATTATTATTATTATACATAATTACAGGATTGGGATTACGCCATATGTCATGTCGTAGTGGAGACTAGTGTGGCATCTTAATTAGCTCCTTCTACTTAGATGATCTGGGGACATGTCCAACCAGCACATCTTTGTACCCAATCTTTACAACCTTTACCTCCTGGGCTGAGGTAAGGAGGGTATTCAAGATAGTACATCCATGTGTATCGATCTCTATTAGTTATTAGATTTTATTGACCCCGGCCTTACAACCATGTCTTGGGTCTTGGACATGGAGGGAATAAGAGGTTCACCAGCATTAAGTGTGAAACCTTCTAAATAACAACGCACATTTGGTTTATAAGTCTTTTATTGATTATTTTGTTGTTGGTAACCACATACATATGTGGGTTCCCAATTCTGTCTGGTATGTTCTGACCACATCCATGTGTGGCATTGGTATGAATCAGATCACGAAGTCATCATCCATTTAGATCTTCTTAATCATAGTATGGATTGGTGCCCTCTTCATCACCCAGTTTATGTAACTGTGGATCTTGGGCATAACCACAGCCTCTATTTCAACTTCCGTCAAATCCATAATTTCATTTTGTTGCTCAAACGCCAATTGTGTTTGCCCAACCAAGTTCGAGACTTGGCTATGGTTTCGCTAGATAGTAGGTAAGGCAGGATAGGATTGAACCGGAACCCAACAGCTCCTAGTTGCTCCTGCCGTTTACCCGCGCTTCATTGAATTTCTTCACTTTGACATTCAGAGCACTGGGCAGAAATCACATCGCGTCAACACCACTCTCCGGCCCTCGCGATGCTGGTCCGCACCAGTTCTAAGCCAGCTGCTAGGTGCCGGCCCCCAGGCCCCCGCCCCCCCCTGCTACGGGGAGAGGAGGTAGGGCGTCGGAGGCAGGCCGACGCGCGACACAGCTGAGGCGATCCACGGTAAGGGTCCGGCGCGCGTCCAAAGTCGCAGCCGG
>NC_053164.1:795349-798986 GCF_016835505.1 Polypterus senegalus
GGTGGAGTGTACTTATCCACTGTCTTTGAGCAAATTGATTGAAGGTTGAGTTTGTCATAATCTTCATCTTTACCCCCTAGTTGTTTCCAGATTATTTTCATATGTTTTTTGGCTTCTTCAATCTGTAATACCTCTCTAATAATTTCGTCCTTGCTTATTTCCATTTTACACAGACTTCTGAATGTAGCCTTTAAGATTAATGGTTCCATTTTAAGGAGGTTGAGGCCTCCACAGCTGGAGCTAGCATATAGTAGTCCATTGTTAGTACACTCCGGCAGGTGAAACCACTTTTTAACTCCATTTCTAATTGTTCTAATTTTCGCAGAAGAGAAATTTTTGTTTTTGTGTTTGTAAGTGGATAGAGGAGCCTAGGTAGTAAGTAAGTGTTCAGTAAGTTAAGTTTTTGAGTGGGTTTTAATGGCGCTTTGCTTAGTTTCTCAAACCAACTACAGATAGTCTCATTTAGGTCTGTAATTAGTAAGCCTTTAGATGGGGTGATTGAGAGCCCTAAGTATTTGGCTGGGCGTATTCTAGAGATTCTATCAATTTCAGTTCCATTGATTTCCCATAGTCCTTCCTTTTTGCATTTCATCCTGCCTCTCTTCCAAATGTAGTAAAAGCCTTTACATTTGTTCGGTTGGACCGTAAGGCCAGATTCTTGACAAAAGTGTTGGATTATTTTGATGTTTTTTAGCACCCCTTGCCAGGACCTGCTAACCACAACTAAATCGTCTGCAAAGGCCATAGAAGTAATTTTCTTTTTCCCAATTTTGGTGCCACTCCCTTCCCTTTCCAGCTTCTCTATTAGGGGATTAATAGCTATGTTAAAAAGCAGAGGCGATAAGGCATCACCCTGTTTAACCCCTCTCTTAATGGCTATTTTGTCTGAGTTGCCATCGGGGCCTTCTAAATATGTGTAAACGTCTTCATATAAGTTTTGAATGAGCAAAACTATATGATTATCAAGGTTCATTGTTTTAAGGATCTGTAACATGTAACTGTGCGATATCGTGTCGAAAGCTTTTGCAAAGTCCACCAATATAACCCCTAGTGGTTTTAGTTCCTTTTTGTGATCTCTAAGTAGTGCTTGAAGGGTGAGCAGATTCTCTGTACATCCTTGACATTCATTAAATCCTTTTTGTCTATTATTTATGGAAATATCTTCTTTAAGTCTTTTGTAAATTATTTTTGAAAAAAGTCAGAGTATCATTGACCCAATAGTTAAGGGTCTCCAATTTGAGGGTTTTTTAAGCTCCAGTTCTTCTGTGGATTTAGGTATTAAAACTGTCCTAGCAGTTTTAAGAAATTCAGGTACATAGCCTGCAGCAAGCCATATATTGAAAATATTTCCTAATATAAATTGTTTATTCGGCACTTTGTTAATACTGTCTTTTTTGATTGATTGTCTGGCCCAGGTGCTGATTTGTTAAGAATTTCCTCAAGGTTTACATTAACTTCGTCTGGTGTTATTAATGATAAAAAAAGAAAAATTGCTAATTAGTTCAGGTGGAGAAAATTGACATTTTATATTTAAACTTTCTTCACTCCATATTTGGGAGTAAATTTCATGTAATTGGGTCATGGGGATTTCACATTTGATCCTTTTGACCCCATTGATAAGTTCTTCAACTAAGTGCCCTCTGTCCCTTTTGTAAAGGGACTGAGTTCTTTTGTATTCATATTTCTTTAAAGTTCTGTTTGGGATTTTACTTCTGTTTTTTTGTTGATTTCCTCTTTTTGGACTTGTCCTAGTAGTTTCTTCTTTAGAAGGTAGGAATACATGTAGCCTTTGTTTAGTGATATTGGTAATGCATATTTTCTTGTTTGGCCAATCATTTTCAATGTTTTCCCAGGCTCTTTTGAGAGAGGCCTCATATTCATTTTCATTTTTAAGATTCCTTATTTTGTCTTTTAGCATCGTTTCTGCTAGATGTATTGGCCTAGGTAGCAGATTTTTAACGGGCGAGATACTGGGTGACTGTAAGGATTGGTCATTATCAATGATATCCTCAGATTTGGCTGATTCACTACAGTGATGTTTGTGTCTTTTGTGAAGATTAAGTCCTCTTGAATGAGCAAGAACATTGAGTACATTTGATTGTCTTTATTGATTTCTTCTTGTTAGAAGGTGGACATTTAGGCACATGACACAAAATGATATGGTGGTTAGTGTTAGTTTTGTTGCAGTTTCTACATTTATAGAAAATCTTCATCTGATTGTGACAAATATTATAGTGCTTTCGAAGATTGTAAAAGGAGTTTATAAGGTTTCCACAGATTAAGCAATGTAGAGATCTAAGTGGTATTCCAATAGTTATTGCGTTGCTGCTCGATTCTTCCTCCATTATGCTGGTCCAATCTGTGTAAAGCCAAAAAAAAAAAAGGGAGAAATAGAAAAATAATAAAAAGAGAAAAAGAGAAAAAAAAGGGAGAAAGAAGAAGGAAAGAAGAGAGAAGAGGGGATTAGTATTTTGTTTAAATCATGGCTCAAGTCTTAGTAGCTTTTACTTTAATGTACATGACTTATGCAACTCTTCAGCTAATAACAATTCAGCAAATAAACTGGCAAAAATCAAACCAATATAATAATGATACTACAAATCACCCAAAGTGAACTATAAACTGATACTGTTATTGAATGAGTAGTAGATTTTGATAAGATGTCGGTTATGTATATTGAAGTTTGAGCATTTCCTCTGGTAGCAAGAAAGACACAGATTCAAGTTTGTAAGTTTTATTTCAATAATTACTCAGAGATTTGATGATTATTAAGTTTAATTGAATAATTTGACATAGGCTTGATTCATTTTATTATGCTCCTTTGCCTTGGGATTGTATCTGGAGTCACTTAAGTTCACAGCGAAGTGCAGTTACAAGGGTAAACTTTAGTTAATTTATAGTGACATGTGCCACTATAGCCTGTCCTTACAACCAGTCCCCTTCAGGCAAAGAGACTGGAGGTTGATTTGAGACCCTACCAGCATTAAGTGTAGGATGCTCAGGAACAAGTTCCTTGAGAGACAAAATGTAAGATCATAAAGATCGGCCGCCACCATGATTTGCCCAGGTACTCTGGTTGGTTAGGCCCTTGGCCAGAGTACCTAGGGGAGTTACACAGACGCATCCAAGCAGGACTCCGATGAGGCTGACAGGGGCCGTGGTCCCTGTCGTGTGTCTCCTCTGACCACAACTGGCTCTACCTTTGTCCTGCCGGATTTGCCCATGATAGTCTCCCCCCACTGCCGACCTGGGTGAACTGGCCATAAGGCTGGTCAGTAGTCGGCAGCGTTTACCCACAACCGTGGTAAAGGGTCTGAGGCGACGAGCCCGAGGAGTGGGACCGCCGGGAACAGTAGCCCTTGACCTGGCTGGACCAGGTCTGTCTCATATAGGTTGTGACTGTCTCACTCGCTGAGCGACGAGTGGGGCAATGGTCACCAGAGGTGTCCTGTTAATTCGTAGCTTGGTGCATTAACCTGCGATCCAGCTACTGGTTGTTATGCCCTTTTTGCCGGCAGTCAAAAGGTTCCCGTCCATCAGGTGTTCCCCTTTCTGAGAACAAAGGAGGACACTAGTTGCTCAAAGAGCAACTGGTTTGACCAGTCATCATTCAGCTTATGCTCATGGCCTCAGGCAA
>NC_053164.1:799486-818486 GCF_016835505.1 Polypterus senegalus
TGTAGCCCACTGTCTGAGTGTCATATGACAGCTTATTAGGCACACAGTGGGGAAAAAGCACAAAATGTCAACTTCAATCTCGACATTTCCACTTTAATCATGTAGTTTATTTTGTCATTAAAGTAGAACATCATAAACATCATCTTAATATCGTTTAATTAACTAGTTTCTTAAATACCATCGTAACTGAAGTAGCACGTTAAATGCTTTGTTTTGTATTTGATCTTCTATGTGCTCTGTGTGTGTGAATCACTACTTGCTTCTTAAACCGGCTTCCTCCAACTGGACACAGAATTCATTACAGATCTCTGAATAACTAAAATACTGAGATGAATACGTGATATCATTTTCATGATGATAGAAGTTAAAGCACTTTATTAAACATGGTTTTCACTGCGCAGTGATTGTGTGCGACCTTCAATGCAATAATTTATTGCAGCAGTACTCAGGGGCGGCTCTAGGCTTGTGGTGGAACTGGGCAGAGGAAGAATCGGTGGTTCCTTCGCCCACCAATGTCAGTAAGGTAGCTTATGCACGGTGGATGGCCACGTCTGTTGCAGACACTGCATAGCCGCCTCATGCTCATTACACAAGCATTTAACTTTTCCCGGAATTTGTCGCTGCGTTTTAAGCTGTGTTGTTACTTTCTCTTTCTGTTTTATATTCAATATATATTGGCGTAGCCGCCACTGCAGTCCTTGCTTTTCTTTCCCCAAATACCCAATCGCCACACAATCATCTCTGTAATAGAAGTTAAGCCATCTGTAAGCTTAGAGCGCCAATTCTTCAAAATGTTTAAGGAACATTGAAATATCTTCGTAGTACATGTTTAATCATTCTATCCTTCAAGACACTCCCAGTGAAGAATATAGATTATTTAAATGAAGTTAAAGTTTTATCTGTATAATATAATAAACATATTTTACTGCATTTCACCTTAAAAATATCGTCATCGTATGTAAATACGCGATTTATAAATTGGCTCCGGTTGTGCGATATTATAACTGTAGTGCAAGTTTACAGTGAGGTAATTGTACTTATAAGTACAAACAGTTCTACAAGGAGCAATTGATTGAGTGCATTTATAGTTCTTGGGATGAAACGGATTCTGAACCGCGAGGTCCATAGAGGAAAGACTTTGAAATGTTTTGCCGTGGCAAATATGAGAGTAATATGGAAAAAGATTATCCGCTGTGGCAACTCCTAACGGGAGGAGCTGAAAGAAGAAGAAGATGCAGTTAGAGTAACAACGCTAAAGCAGTTATGGTATTTGGATTACTATGGCTGTTCCCTGGACCATTATATTGTCACAAGTTAATTACATACAGATGCGTTACAATAATAAACAATATGCGGTTAGTTTCAGTGTATTTATAAAGCCGCGTCAGGAAAATAAGGTGTAGCCACACAGGAACAGTAGCACAGTGTACGTTTTATACATCACGATTTGAATGTGGAAAAGTTCTTGCGCATCATTTCTGTGCATACGTGTTGTTTTTGTATGTGGCCCCTGGCAATTTTTAAAGGCCCGAGAATGGCTCCTGCCAGAAGCCATAGATTATACACCTTCGTCAAAGTTTTGTTCTCATTATCCAAGGAAATAATATCTTGTTTATTGATTCCATCGGGACCGGCTGCAGAGTCATGTTTGATAATCGAGATTGGAGCCAAGAATGTTGAGTTGTCTATACATTGCGCTGGGATACAGATGGGGATGGAAGCCGTCTCACTATGTGTTCCCTATATCCCCTCAAAATGTCTGAATATCTTGCTTAGTGGAATTTTACACTTTTTCCGGGTGATGCTATCCAGGATCTCCGACGCCAAGTGCGCTCTGTCCCTCTTGTACAAGGTTTCAGTTCTTTTGTACAAGTACTTCTTGATAATTCTTTTTGGTATATGTTTCGTAGAAGGCCTACTGGGTTTACATGCCTCTACTTTCTTGCTTTCAATTTTGTCAAAAAGCTCTTTGAGCAGATTTGTGGTGTCCTCCAACCAAATCTTTTTCTGTTGGATTATCAAAATTCTCCTTCCATAATTCAGCCAAGTTTAGTTCTAGGCCATTCTCAGTAATGAGTGTCTGTCAGAGCAACGGTAGAGTTATGTTCACTTCCACAGACTCAAGTGAAGAGATGAATAAGGGAGTATTCCTCATCTTCAATATTGGATTCAGTGACACCTTGATCGAAATCTTCAGTGACTGCAGTGTCACTTTCAAGGTGACGATGTCTTATATGTTGGCCCAAACCTCTATTATTATTATATTGCTCACCACAAGTCGGACAGGTGAAGCGTTTCACCTTGGGGTGTTTTTTGCCTGTCCTACATTTAGCTTGGTGGCAGGCAATGGTATGATGATTATAGCTCGTTTTAAAGCATTTCTTGCATCTGAAGATGGTTTTAACCTCATGATGCTTGATCCTATAGTGCCTGATAAGCCTATGCAGAGAGTCTATCAGATCTCCACAGGTGAGAGAGTAGTATGTGTCCTCCGGGATGGTAATCGTCAGGGTATTCCCAGTGTTTTCATTTATTATATTGGTCTCCATTCTAGAACAAGAAAAGATTACAAATAAATTAGAATACATGGTATTCAATATGCATCATTAAATATAATTATATGCTTAATTCATCTTATCACAATACATCCTTTAGTGGAACAATACTTATAGGATCGGGCATGTACGAAGTTTTAAATGTCAATCTAAATTGGCTGGTGCTCTTTCGATGCTGGTGAGCTAGCCTAGATCTAAAAAAGAGTTCTAGGGACAAGTCCATCCAGAGACACTTTTGTACCCATATCTTTCAACCTTAACCTCCTGGGCTGACGTAAAAGGAGGGTATTTGAGACATTATATCCATGTGTAATTATTTCTCAGAAACATAGAGAATTATATATCAACCCAAACCTTACAACTATGCCCTTCAGGTAAGAGACATATTTGGAGGCCTACCAGCAATACGTGTATGGCGCTCCTGTTCAATAAAGGTAATTTTACCATTTGTTAGTTCTTAAAGTTTTTATTGGTTAGATTGGATGATGGGAGCCACAGTCAGGTGTGGGTTCCCATTACTTTGGAATCTCTTGATGATACCATATCCATGTGTGGCATTATTTCTGAATCAGGTCTTTCATTCTGCTGTTCTTTGTTCTCCCAACAATCGTTTGAGTTGCTCCTTTTAGATTTGGTCACATCTGTGTGTGACTTGGTCTGTACTTGTAATATTATCACCCTTGACCACACAATTCTTATAACTGTGAATCCTGGGCATATTCACAGCATATTATAATGAGAACAAGTCTCATTATTATCAATTCCATATGTTTCATCCTCTTTATACACAGAAGCCAACTGTGTTAGTCCTGCCGAGTTCAGATCTCAGCAATGGTTTCGCTAGATAGTAAGCTGGGTAAAACAGGTATGTGGCCTGGACCCAACTGTTCCTAGTTACTCCCGCCATTTACCCACGCTTCATTGAATTTCTTCACTTTGACATTCAGAGCACTGGGCAGTAATCACATTGCGTCAACACCACTCTCCGGCCCTCGCGATGCTTTGTTTTAATTAAACAGTTTGGATTGTAGTGTATGTTTTTATTGTACAATATTAACAATAAGAGCAGCTCAGTACTCAAAACTGTACATTTACGAGGCTGTCAGGATTGAACTGAGGTACTCTTGATTAAAAGTTAGCAGTTCTTACTGCTGCGCTGCAGAAGCTGTTGTATCATCCTTATATGTTTTGTGAAAGTATTTATTTGATCTTTGGACTTCAGGTTTCACATATTATACAGTTTGTCTACATTTTATCATTTATTACTAAAATATGAAAAACGAAGTTTTAACAAAGTGTTTAACTAGATTGTTGTAGAAATGGAACACACGTGAAATGCATGTGTTCCAAGTAACAATCTTTTATTTCTCTATACAACTCAAGGTTACTGACTCCCACATAATCAAGGCTTGAGCTGGGAGAACTTTGTGCCTGTTCTGCTTGGGGGAATGGAATAGTAGGTTGCTTTCTGCTTGTCTTGATCGGCATATTTACAAGACGAGAGGTGCAAAGGGATTTAAGGTGGGCTGGGATTACAAGTTGTTTTGTAGGCTTTAGGAATTCTATTAATTCCTAGTCAAGCCATTGTCATTAGAGACTGGCCACTACATCTAAATGACAGTCTAGGACTGGCCTCAATGGCTGCAGTGACCTGGCACTCCTAAAGACCACCTTCATTGTGACACCTTCAGTAATTTACATCCTTCGGCTATTGTGCTTCAGTTCCCACATAGGTGAGTGAACCAATTTAACTTTGTCAATTTCTTGGAACTTTGCCTTGACGTCCATTCTATATAATATTTATGTACATTTATAAAGTCAAAGTCTGAATTTGAAATTTAATTAATGCCTGACATTTGCATCAATATCCAGTAGGTGGCAGCAAAGACCATGAAATAAAAAAGCTGAGGACAACAGTCTGACTGAGAAAGTCAAAGTCTGAATATTTAAAGTTTTAGCCTCTTTATTTACAGACAGTTCTGATTATTTAGTTATTACTGAGTACATAAAGCAATTTAAAATTTTAACATCATTCAATACTACATAAAGTGAAAATCTAAATATTTAAATTAATTACCAAGAATTTAATGTCAAAGTCCAAGTATACTCATTCTTAATTATATAAAGTCAAAGTCAGAATATTTTAAGTGAAAGCCTGAATAAAGTTAATGTTTCAATATGTAAAGTGAAAGGCTGAAAATAAAAAAAATTACATATGTTTGTTCCAGTGTTCAAGATTCTGAATATATACAATCATTTCTAAATAACTGAAGTTCAAAGTATATAAATCTAAATAAACTATGAACATTTCATAATTTCTTATTAAAGTATACCTATAATTATATACTCCACAGAAAGACCCCATGGATTAGTGACGAAGTGCTTGACCTGTCTGACCAATGATGAGCTGCGAAGGCAATGAAGAACAATAATCCACAGGACGAGAATTTGAAACAACTATACTCACAGCTCAGGATCATCATAGACAAAAAGATTGAGGAGTACCGAGAGGATTGGTTTAACAGACAGTGCTGCGAGGCAGAGGAAGCAAGCCGAAAAAATGATATGCGCACTCTCTTTCAAAAGGTCAAAACGCTCAAGAAAGGAGTTAAGCTGAATGAAAGGTGCAACAACATCAGAGACAAGGATGGCAACCTGCTCACCAAGGACATCGACATTCTTAAGTGATGGTATGAATATAGTAGAGGCCTCTACAATGCAAACATTGAAACGGATGGTGACGTTCTTGAACAATTATGGCCTAATTGCAAGAGAGAGGAAGAAGAGCCAGACCATCTTGAAAGCGAAGTAAGAGCAGCCATTATGAAGATCAAGATACGGAAACCTCCTGGTAAAGACGACATTGAAGGAGAACTAATCAAAAGCGGCGGAAAGCAATGGTTCAAATCATGCACAAGATCTGCAACAAGATATGGGACACAGAAAAATTTCCGACGCTTTGGACTAAGTCTCTTATAGTTACTATTCCAAAAAAAGGGGACACCACTAAAGGCAAGAACTACCGCATGATAAGCCTTATCTGTCACGCAAGTAAGATCATCTTGGAGATTATCAGGAGCCGGATGAAGAACACGATAGAAGTGCAAATGGCGGAGGAGCAAGCCAGATTCAGGTCAGGATGTGGTACAATTGAGCAGATCATCTCACTCAGACTGTTATGTGAAAAGTATCTCTCATTACAGGATAAAGAGCTTCACTTGATTTTCATCGACTTCAAGAAAGCATTTGACCGAGTGTGACACCAAGGCCCCTGGAAAGTATTACATCACTACGGCATACACCCAAGGCTGATCAGTCTGATGGAGAACCTGTACAAGCGAACGCAGAGTGCCATAAGAGTCGGAAGAGAGGTGACAGAGTGGTTCAAACTAGCAGTCGGAGTATGTCAAGGCTGCATACTGTCGCCGGATCTCTATAACATCTATCTAGAGCACATTATGCGGGAGGCACTCGACGGATTAGAAAGCAAAGGAGCATGCGTAAATGGCAGAACGATTAACAATCTTCGTTTTGCTGATGACATCGGTCTTATAACTGAACTCCGCAGTCACGCACAACTCCTGCTAAATAAGGTGGAAAGCGTCAGTTCTAGATACGGACAAGAGATAAGTGACACCAAGACAGTATGGATGCTGCTGAGCTCAAAGCCTGAGCAAGAAACAAAGAAAAGAGTTGAAGAGGGCATGTTGCTCAGAGGAAAGAAACTGCAGCATGAAGACAGTTTTAAGTATTTAGGATCAACCTTAACCACAACGTGCGACAGCTCGAAAGACATCAGAACGAGAATAGCCATATTCTTAAATCCAATGAGTGACCTGGACAGTATCTGGAAAAACAAGAACATCAATAAGATAACCAAAATGAGACTATACAACTCGCTTATAGTACCGATTGCCCTGTACGGATGCGAAACGTGGACTCTTAGAAGTGCTGAAGAAAGACAACTGCTCGTGTTTGAGATGACAGCGCTCAGAAAGATACTTGGAGTACGCATCATAGACAAGATAAGAAACAAAGACATCAGGGAAGCCCTCAACCAAACAGAAACGATAGTGCAACGAGTGCACAAACGACAACAAGTGGCTAGGTCATGTACTCCGGACGGACAAGAACAGGATTGCTAACATCACACTACATGGAAGAGTGGATGGAACCAACAAGAGAGGGACCCCAAGAATGACAATGGGTGTCGACAGCACTCTCAAGATATGACATGGGACTGCCATATATAACACAGACGGCCCAAGACAGAGATCTGTGGCGTTTGATGTCTCCTCATGCTAGAGCCCATGTCAATGTGTAATTACAACACTGAGATATGGCAAAAGAAGAAGAAAAAGAGAAGAAGAATTATGTTCAATTTGTGAGTATGTAAAGTCGGCAACTGAATATGCAGAAGCAAAGAACAAGAAACTATAAACCTTTTCCTGTTATCTCAACAGACCAGCTGCGGGAAGACCTGTCTGATTTAAAACAGATGATGTCACTTCCAGTTCCGGCACCCAGAAGACTATCACTTCTGGCACCTACTCTGACTAATGAAGAACATCACTTCCAGTTCCCTTACAACACTTCCTGTCCTTTCCCAGTTCTGTTTTGGACTAATTGAATACAGAGATGTTCTGTATACCAAGAATCTTTTGCAGCCAGGAATAATAAACGGATGACTGCCCCAAACCTTTTTAAGTGTGTTGAGTCTATTCCTTTTACAACAGATAGATGAAAGTGTGATGCTCAAGGTCCACAGAGTAACAACATGACGTGCAAATAATACCTTAAAAATAGAATTAAAGTTGAAATTTAAAATTTAAACACAAACAAGACAAGACATTGCGCAAAGACAAGACAAAGAAGTAGAAGCAATATTGACGTGTAGTTAGCAATATGAACATCGATGCAATCTATGGTATTTGCAATTTAGATACATAAATATAGTCAATAGATATGTAATGTAATAAATAATTAATAGATATAGATAAACAACTATTATCATACACTGATACTTTCTGTATTAAGACGTGTAAACAATGACAGGTCAGAATGTTTTGCAGCAGAAGGATATCAAGAGTGTCAAAATACTTTAAGGTCAGTATGAAATTTTCAGTTCTCAGTTTACACGAAAGTGGCTTGCATGTATAAAAGTTCTGTTTTTCGAGGTGGTTGAGGCCCTGTGGAAGATCCCGTGGGCAGCATGGTGTTAAGGAGTCTGACAGCTTGGGGGTAAAAACTCGCCTGCAGCCTGGCAGATCTGGCTTTGATGCTGCAGTATCTTCTCTTGGATGGCAGAAGTGAGAAAATTCCATGTGAGAGGTGTAAGGGGTCTTGCACAATGCTGCAGGCCTTGCGGACACTGCGTTTGTAAAATATGTCCTGTAGTGAAGGGAGAGGCACCCCAATAATGTTCTCTGCTGTCTTCACTATCCTATGCAGGCGCTTGCTGTCACATATGTTGCAGTTCCAATACCAGAAAATGGTCAAAACACTATTGTAGAACATGGTGAGGATGGAAGGGGCAAGACTTGCTTGCTTCAGCCGCCTCAGGAAGTGTAGTCTCTGCTGGGCTTTCTTAATTAGTGATGTAGTGTTATGTGTCCATGTAAGTTCCTGAGTTATGTACACACCGAGGAACTTGGTATTCCTAACAGTCTTCACATCTAAACCTTTGATGCTGAGTGGGATGAAATTGAGACTCGTCAGACCAGTTAACATTTTCCCAGATTTTTATTGTCCAGTTTTGCTGTGCCCGTTAGAACTGTAGCCTCATTTGCCTGTTCTTAGCTAATAGGAGTGTCACAGCACGTCGAACCTTGAAGCAGGCTACAGCAGCAGGTGTGTTCAGAGCTGCTCTTCTGCCGACCATGGCTGTAACGAGGGCTCATTTGAGTTCCTGCTGCCTTTCTATCAGCTCAAACAAGTCAGGCCATTCTGATCGGACCCCTGACATCAACAAGGGAATGCCGCTCACTGGATATTCTCACTGTTTCAGACACTGTCTGTAAACCCCAAAGATGGTTATGTGTGAAAATCCCAATAGATCAGCAGGTTCTGAAAAACTCAGACCAACAAACCTCATCAGCACGTTCAAAGTCACTTCAATCACCTTTGTTCCCCTTTCTGATGCTCAGTTTCAATGTCAGCAGGTGGTCTTGACATCATGTCTCCGAGGTCCAACTGCATTAGCTGATTAGATATTTGTGTTAAGAAACAGTTGGACAGATGTACCTAACAAAGTGGCCAGTGAGTGTAAGGTGAATATTTAAATGACATTCTGAGTACATAAAGTACTGCCTGAACATGTAACATCTAAGCTTAGTCTTAATATATAACGTTAGAGCACAATTCTCTTAAACTCCGAGGGTCTTAACATGGTGTCGTGAGTCAAGTTTTCTGGAGTGTCACTTTGATTGATATGAAGAGTATTGTTAAAAATAGCACACATATCACTCCGTGGGTCTCTCTTACCATCCATACCACCAGATGTGTTTTTGTGAGGTCATATTACTGAACAGGCCTTACACGGTGGACTGCCTGTGAACTGAAGTTGTGACCTGACACCCTGATTGTGCAAAAGCCATTAAATTATTTTCATTAAATGTACTCTTCGTCTCTTGACTTTCATTCATCAAAGTCGGCCTCAGATTCACATCAACGTTGGGAGAGTTCAGAGTGGAGACACAGAATGTTTTCTTTGTTGGAAAAGGAATACAAACCTGAAAGTCTGGAGGTGTGTGCTGAAACACTAGTCTTGGGGCGACCCTGCATCAGCACTTGGTGCCTTTTTAACTTTCATTAGTGAGAAGCCAAGCAAAATGACACCTTTTATTGGCAAAAAAAGATTACAATATGCAAGCTTTTGAGGGAACTCAGGCCCCTTCTTCAGGTGAGATGTCATGCAGAGACTGGAGTTCCCTGTGTTTATATACACACTAGGACAAGAAACACCATTGAAAACCTTTAAGTGAGCCATCTTAAATGTAAAAAAATAATAGACTTCTTCAGGCTAAGATTCATTTAGTAAGAGAGTAGAACACTGTATGGTAAAGATCTTTTGATAAGGTAACTGTCTAATAAAGAATTTTTTGATGAGTTTTTCAATACAATGTGGGCTGTAGTCAGGCTGTCTGTCATTCCGAGCGATGCAAACAATCATCATATCGGGCCATAAAACGATTGCCTTTATTTATGCCATGTTGTAACATGTTCAATTTTAACATGAGTTTGACTTCTCATTCTTTTCTCTCGTGCTGTGTTTTGAAGTTGCCCATAAACCAAGTGACTTTAACACTAGAATTACCAGAGCTTATGAAAAAACTCGTAGATCTGTCCCACCTTATATCGCTTCTCAACTCTTGTCAGCATCTTTTGTCCTTTACTTGCTGTTTACTGCTTATCAACACATTTAGTCTGCTGTCACATCCCCTACGGCACACAGTTTTCTCAGTTTAAGTCTGTTTACCTGTGTGTCAGTTGCTTGGAGTTGTATAGAGTGAGAAGTCAAGCAAAATGACACCTTAAATAAATATACTGCTCAAAAAAATTAAAGGAACACTTTTTAATCAGAGTATAGCATAAAGTCATTGAAACTTCTGGGATGTTAATCTGGTCAGTTAAGTAGCAGAGGGGGATGTTAATCAGTTTCAGCTGCTGTGGTGTTAATGAAATTAACAACAGGTGCACTAAAGGGGCAACAATGAGATGACCCCCAAAACAGGAATGGTTTAACAGGTGGAAGCCACTGACATTTTTCCCTCCTCATCTTTTCTGACTGTTTCTTCACTAGTTTTGCATTTCGCTATGGTCTGTGTAACTACTGGTAGCATGAGGCGAAACCTGGACCCTACACAGGTGGCACAGGATATCCAACTTCTCCAGGATGGCACATCAATGTGTGTCATTGCCAGAAGGTTTGCAGTGTCTCCCAGCACTGTCTCAAGGGCATGGAGGAGATTCCAGGAGACAGGCAGTTAGTCTAGGAGAGCTGGACAGGACCATAGAAGGTCCTTAACCCATCAGCAGGACTGGTATCTGCTCCTTTGGACAAGGACAAACAGGATGAGCATTTCCAGAGTTCTACAAAATGACCTCCAGCAGGCCACTGGTGTGAATGTCTCTGACCAAACAATCAGAAACAGAATTGAGGGTGGTCTCAGGGCCCAACGTCCTCAAGCTCGATCGGCATTTACTATAGAATACCAGAATTGTCAGGTCCACCAATGGCATCCTGTGTTTTTCACAGATGAGAGCAGGTTCACCCTGAGCACATGTGACAGACGTTGAAGGGTCTGCAGAAGTCATGGAGAATGTTATGCTGTCTGTAACATCATTCGGCATGACCAGTTTGGTGGTGGGTCAGTGATGGTCTGGGGAGGCAAATCCATAGAGGGACGCACAGACTTCTACAAGCTAGACAAAGACACCTTGACTGCCATTAGGTATCAGGATGAAATCCTTGGACCCATTGTCAGACACTACACTGGTGCAGTAGGTCCTGGTTTCCTAATAATGCACAACAATGCCCGGCCTCATGTGGCAAGAGTATGCAGGCAGTACCTGGAGGATGAAGGAATTGAAACAATTGAATGGCCTTCACGATCCCCTGACTTAAACCCAATAGAACATCTGTGGGACATTATGTTTCGGTCCATTAGGCGCCGCCAGGTTGCTCCTCAGACTGTACAACAGCTCAGGGATGCCCTCATATTGATCTGGGAAGAAATGCCACAAGACACCATCCGTTGTCTCATTAGGGGCATGCCCAGACGTTGTCAACCATGCATACAAGCTCGTGGGGGCCACACAAGATACTGAAAAGCATTTTGAGTAGCAGAAATTAAGTTTTGAAAAATGGACTAGCCTGCCACATCTTCATTGCACTCTGATTTTAGGGTGTCTACACAATTGGGCCCTCTGTAGGCAGAAAACTTTTATTTCCATTAAAAGACTTGGCATCCTTTTGTTCCTAAGACATTGCCCTGTCATTATTTTTATAGATATCCAACTTCATATTGAGATCTGATGTATCTAATGTGTTTCTTTAAAGTGTTCTTTTAATTTTTGTGAGCAGTGTACTATATCGTTATTTGGAACACAAGAATTTCATGTGTGTTCAGTGTCTACAACAATCTATATACAGTAAACACATTGTTAAAATGTTTTTCATGTTTTAGTAATAATTGACAAAATGTAGACATGAAGTGTATAATGTGTTAAGCCTGATTTCCAAATATCAAATAAACACTTTCACAAAAGGTACGAATATAACAGAACAAGTGCGCTTCAATTCAAAAATATAACGAGAAGTGAGTTGCTTTTATTCTTACTATTTTAGAATAAAAACATATATTTGATTCCAGTCAGTGTGTAACAGCCGGTATAAATGTATACTTCTAAAGGTTAGCTTTGTTTTGTGGGTTTTTTTTTTTTTTTTAGTTTCATTCTCTCATCAGACACTGCTGTTTTCACATAAAGTAGTGCTATAGCTTGCATGTTATTTATTTGGATCACATAAAGATGCGCCATAGCTCGAAGGTACCAGGACATCTCTCCAGTGCCTGCTGCACTGACTGTGGATCCCATTAATACCCACCAGAGGCTGTTATTTTCTGATGACTGTACCATTGTGGCATATAGTTAACTTCATCCAGTTATCCAGCCACATTCTCATTTAGAGTCAAGCAAGAAGAATAAAACCAGTTCAAATATTACCTTACGTGTCTTTTGTTCATTCCTACTATGGATTTTATGGTGATAACGTGCAACAGCAGCCACAAAGTAGGCTGATCACACTAAAATAGACACAAATAGACACAAGTAGAGGAAGCTCTGATTTAAAATTCAATTTTGGAATACCAAATTGATTAGTCACTTATAATTAATGTGAGGACATGAACACAGGAGACCCCCGGGGAGCTGACAGTAAATGTCTCAGTGCGTTCAAGAGTTACGACTACACCATAAGGTTGCTAGATTGAAAAAAATGGGGATTTCACGTGGATCTGTTAGGCCAGTGGGATCTGACAAGATATGAATGAGGACTTGGACAGGAGACGTGATGGCGGGTTTAGGGCCTCTCTGACTCGGTCGCATGTCATTTATATCCACTGGGTGCAGATGGCCTGGACCAGGAAGAGACTGGAAAACAGTGGAAAAAAGCAGGAAAAAATACAAACGCTAATCTACCACAAACAGAAATACATGCTAAGTGTTAATCAAACAGTGTTTGAAAGGGTCGAACAGGAGTTATGTGCAGCAGCAGCTGTTTGGGAGGAATGAACAGAACACACTTATTCATCTGTAACACCAAAGGTGGTTAAGATCAGTGTCTGTGCCAATTTAGGAAGAGAGGAGAAAAAGTGAGGAAGAAACCTGCCAGAAACACCATAATCACCATGACAAGTGCACTGTGGAACTTATCACCTCTTTCTCATTTCTGAAGATGAAGAGAACAGCAGAGCAGATGTGAGGATGTGATGGTGGGTTTAGGGCCTCTCTGACTTGGTGGCATGTCATTTATTTCCACTGAGTGCAGATGGCCAAGACCAGGAAGAGGCAAAGAGAAATCTGCCAGAAACAGAAAGACATTCTAAGTGTAAATCAAGCAGTGCTAGAGAGGGTCGGACAGGATTAACGATATGTGTTTTTGACACCAAGTGCCAAAGTGTCAATGTTTCCCAGCTGGGATCTGACTGCATTGCTTTACGTGCAACAGCAGCTGTGTAGGTGGAATGAACAGAACACACTCATTAGTGTTTCACACCAAAGACGGCCTCTTTCTTGGGAAGTGGTGGCTTGAGATCAGGTGTCTGTGCCAATTTAGAAAGAGAATGGAAACAGTGAAGAAGAAACCTGCCAGAAACATCATAATCACCATGAACACCAAGAAGTCCTCTTCGATGCAGGGCCGTGTTTTGATGTCCGAGTCTATGCCAGTCCAGAAGAGACTGGAAACAGTGAAATGCAGAACGAAAACAACAATGAGGAGGAAACGTGCCTGAAACACCATAATGACCATAATAGCCAAAGAAGACCTCTTCAATGCAAGGCCATGTTTTAAGGTCCGAGTCTACAACAACAACAACAACATTTATTTATATAGCACATTTTCATGCAAACAGTAACTCAAAGTGCTTTACATAATAAAGAATAGGAAAATAAAAGACACAATAAGAAAACAAAATAAGTCAACATTAATTAACATAGAATAAGAGTAAGGTCCAATGGCCAGGGGGGACAGAAAAAACAAAAAAAAAAACTCCAGATGGCTGGAGAAAAAAATAAAATCTGTAGGGATTCCAGACCATGAGACCACACGATCCCCTCTGGGCATTCCACCTAACATAAATGAAACAGTCCTCTTTGGATTTAGGATTCTCACGGAAGGACTTGGTGATGATGGTCACGTAGACTTCTGCCTTTTAATCCATCCATCATTGTTGGAGCCTCATGAAGCTTTGAGTACCACCACCACAAAGAAACCGGAAAAAGAAACAGAAGAGAGAGTAGGGTTCAGTACGGATTTTAGAGGCACCATGAATAGTTATTATGAAGAATTGAACATACAGAGTATCAGGATTAAGTTAAATTAAGTTAAATTGAAGTTATAAAAAGGCCATGTTAAAGTAATGTGTTTTCAGCAGTGTTTTAAACTGCTCTACTGTATCAGCCTGGTGAATTCCTATTGGCAGGCTATTCCAGATTTTAAGTGCATAGCAGCAGAAGGCCACCCGTATAAAAGATGGGGTGAGATTATTTAAGGCTTTATAAACCATAAGCAGAATTTTAAATTCAATTCTGAATGACACAGGTAACCAGTGTAGTGACATTAAAACTTCAGAAATGTGTTCGGATTTTCTTTTCCTAGTTAGGATTCTAGCAGCTGCATTCTGCACTCGTTGCAAGTGATTTCTGTCTTTCTTGGGTAGTCCAGAGAGGAGTGCGTTACAGTAATCTAGTCGACTGAAAAAAAACGCGTGAACTAATTTCTCAGCATCTTTCAGTGATATAAGAGGTCTAACTTTACTTGTGTTTCTTAAGTGAAAAAATGCTGTCCTAGTGATCTGATTAATATGTGATTTAAAATTCAGATTACAGTCAACAATCACCCTAAGCTTTTTACCTCCATCTTGACTTTTAATCCTAATGTATCCAGTTTATTTCTAATAGCCTCATTGTATCCATTATTGCTAATCACTAAGATTTCAGTTTTCTCTTTATTTAACTTGAGAAAGTTACTATTCATCCATTCTGAGTTACAAGTCAGACATTCTGTTAGTGAATCAATAGAATCGGGGTCATCAGGTGCTATTGATAAGTACAGCTGTGTGTCATCAGCATAGCTGTGGTAGCTCACGTTGTGCCCTGAGATAATCTGACCTAACTGAAGCATGTAGATTAAGAATAACAGCGGACCCAGGATAGAGCCTTGTGGAACACCATATCGGATATCATGTGTCTTCGAGTTGTAATTACCACAACTAACAAAAGATTTTCTCCCTGCGAGGTAGGATTCAATCCAATTTAAGACACTGCCAGAGTGGCCCACCCATTGACTAAGGCGATTTCTAAGAATATTATGATCAATGGTGTCAAATGCGGCACTCAGATCTAAGAGGATGAGAACAGATAAATGGCCTCTGTCTGCATTTACCCGCAAGTCATTTACTATTTTAACGAGTGCAGTTTCTGTGCTGTGATTTGTTCTAAAACTCGACTGAAATTTATCAAGAATAGCAGGTTTATTGAGGTGGTCATTTAACTGCATAATGACTGCCTTCTCCACAACTTTACTTAAGAAAGGCAGGTTAGAGATGGGGCTAAAATGTTCAAGAGCCTAGGGGTCGAGATTATGTTTCTTAAGTAGGGGTTTAACTAAAGCAGTCTTAAGACAGTCTGGGAAGACCCCCGTATCTAATGATGAATTTACTATGTCAAGAACATTATCATTTAGTACACCTAATATACTTCTTTGAAAAACCTTGTTGGTATTGGATCAAGGACGCAGGTGGAGGGTTTTAATTGAAATATTATTTTTTGTAAATCAGGTAAATCTATCCTAGTGAAAGAGTTGAATTTGTTTATAACAGGATGCTGGCGTTAAGGAGGATCCTGTGTTGGAGGGATATACTATGTTATTTCTAATATCATTAATTTTTTTGATTGAGAAATACAGCGATAGCCTCACAGGTTTCACTGGAAGTACTTAGGAGGCATTCCTTTGAGTTACCTGGTTTATTAGATGATCAATTGTAGAAAATAAGACTTTGGGATTACTAGCATTGTTATTTATAATCTTAGAGAAATAGCAGCGCCTCTCAAGATGGACAGTGTTATTGTATTCTGTTATTTTAACTTTTAATATTTCATAGTGGATAGTTAGTTTAGTTTTCCTCCATTTACGCTCAGCTCTCTTTAAATCAGAGTCTATGCCAGTCAATGCCAATGCCAGTCAATGCACATAAAGGAAATAAACATGTGTATACCAAAAGATTTGTAATTGCAACAATTTTCTGGGAGAAATGGTGCATTTTCTGGGAAAAATCCAGTTAATAATAATAATTTCGGCCATGATTATATGAATTAAAACACAGTTTTTTGAAATTTTGTCCAAACCTAAAGGTTCCACTAGAATGGCTCAGTGCTCAATGCACGCAGGAGATCATGCTGAATAATTGAACTGACCCTTGTGTTCAAACATGATGTGCGTTTTGCTAAGCCTAAGAGACTTCTTTCTCATTGGGGCATGTTTTACTCCTTGTTTCAGGCATGCAGTGAAACTTAGTCCTGGATTTAGGTTAATAAAAAGAAAACTTTGTTCCCCATCGGCTGGTACCATTATAAGAGGAGTACTGAAATCTTGCCCTTCTGGTTAACCACATGAATGTAAAGGCTGTCTGTCGTATGCAGGTGTTTTTTTCTATGGGGTGGGTATTGCTGGGGATCAGACAAATTTATAAATAGTGTCACTTTAAGGAGCTGTTAACTAACTTGTCCGCTACAGGTTTCTACGATTAATTATAAACGAAAAGAACATTTTTATATGCATATTTAGTCTGTTTTTCATCAATTGACTGTGTCCATCCATTACTGAACTTTGGCTTTTATATACAAATTAGAACACAGTTTTTCCAAATCTGAGGACATCCAGATACTTGCAAAGCCTGTCATAGATAACTCAAAAACAAAAGCTTTCACAGTAATGACTGAATGATTATTGGAATCCAAAAATTCTCCTGTAAATTTTGATATGCAGTTTGTGTCTTTAACTTCTCTTTCATTTTGATGTTAATAATCTCTTCTACAAGATGGGTTCTGTCCCTTTTATAAAGGTTTTGAATTCTTTTGAATTCATATTTCTTTAGGTGTTTGTGCGGGACTGAATTGGGTTCATGTGTGTGAGAGGGTGGAACTTGTGTTGATAAGACTTGATTGTGGAGGTGAGTATTCTTGTAGAATTTGATTGACTATATTTTCTACACATTGACTTTTCTTCTTTTTATTGGATTCCGCTGAGCTCCATAGCCTCTTAAGGGAGACTTCGTATTTATTGTCAATATTGGGTTTAATGATTTTGTCATTAAGAATTCCCAGAGCTAATCGATTTGCTCTGTGATTTGGTATCCACTTGTTACTGGACTTGGTGTTTGATCCATTGGTTTCTCTGCATTGATTTCTTCTGAGAGAGTCACTGGAATGATGTTTGTGCCTAATATGCTGGCTTAGGACTCTTCTGCTTCTAAAGCAAGCTTTACATTTGCTGCATTCGAATTTTCTTTTATTGGTGTGTGTTCTTTTGGGGATACACTTGGATCTATGACACGCTATTACATGATGATTTTTATGTGTTTTGTTACAACAGGTGCACTTGAATATTAATCCGATGTTATCATGATTTGTTCTGTAGTGTTTCCTTAAATTGAAGGATTTGTATATGTTTCCACATTCTTGGCAGTGTAAGTCTTTGACCGGAAAATCAGTGTGATCAGTGTGGTTTTTGTAGAGTTGTTCATCTTACTGATAGTGGTTATCTGAGAACAAAAGAGATAAATTTGTATAAATGGGGAAAAAAAAAAAACAAAAAACAAAAAAACATTGCTATTTTCACTTGAGTACCAGTTGTCTGATTATTGAGACAAACCTTTGTATTTGAAACTGATTTGAAATTGATCATAGGTTGACTAACATTGAGTTCTGGTATTGAATGAGTTGAGATGGGTTTGAGGAAGCACATTTTGGTGATCCTTTTGGTTTAGAGTAGAGAAAAGGAACAAGACAGACACTTGAAATTTTATTGACTAATGACACTGAGACTTGATTTGGGTTTATTGCACGCCTTTCTTCACCTTATCCTTACAACTGAATTATCTCAGGTAAAGAGCTCAACAGGGTCTTCTTTCCTCGCTGATTCTGCCAAGCCCGTTTCCTTGGCTGTGGTTTTGCTAGATAGTAGGTAGGGACAGTGGGAATCTCGTTCATCCATTCATGCGCGTCACAAATTGGATGACGAGGCATTTGGCTAGTTAAGAACTTCATGGTGAAGCCTTTTCCGAGTTATATATAATATTGCTCGTCAATCGTGCCCCTCAGGTCGGCCTTCAAACTAACCAAGTCCACACCATCTAAGGGAAGTTGCATGCACCCCATCGCGTCAGAGGCAACATAGTCACCGAAACATGGCTAGGGGGAAGTAATCATTACAAGATTCCCATAAATGTTTGGTACGCAGCCAGGGAGGCACTCAGGAAGGAAACCAGCCAGGGAGCGTCTCAGCATTCAGTGGTCAAACAGACCATAGTCTGGAACTTGCTGTGGTACTACTCCTCACCCAATCCTCTATATGACATGGTTTAAATCATATTGGATGGCGTCTTGGGTAGGCCTACTGCATTACAATCTTATTAAGACGGATAGATGCAAATTTTGGTGTTACAGAGTGACAGTCGTCACTTGGGATGTAAATGATATGATATCATGGTTAATTGTTAAATGATGATGGTTTAATGCAGTAACTGGCCATGTGTGTTATGGGCATGCCAATTAAACCAATTAACAATAACCAATTCAAGAACTACAATTATAAGCCAATTAAACCAAATTGTTCCATTTTGTCACTACTCCACATTTATTTAGAGAAGGCAGTAAGCATATCTACTGTATATAAAGACTTCTCCTACTCAAGTCTGGAGAAAGACAGAATTCTTGATGCAGAGAGTCCAATCGACCTTAGTGGCTCGTTATTAAAGTCGTACCACTTTCCTCTTGCACCAATAACCACGCCAAATGTCTGAACAGAATTTGTATAAAATTTTATCCTCACAGATTGAAATATGATCTCATATTTGATTTCTTTGGAGGATTTAGCTCTTAAAGCATTCTCGCTGTTAAATTCATGCCTCACTGTGAGGTCAATGACAATGGCTTTATCATTC
>NC_053164.1:818986-838986 GCF_016835505.1 Polypterus senegalus
GGAAACATATACAAATCCTTCAATTTAAGGAAACACTACAGAACAAATCATGATAACATCGGATTAATATTCAAGTGCACCTGTTATAACAAAACACATAAAAATCATAATGTAATAGCGTGTCATAGATCCAAGTGTATCCCCAAAAGAACACACAACAATAAAAGTAAATTCGAACGCAGCAAATGTAAAGCTTGCTTTAGAAGCAGAAGAGACCTAAGCCAGCATATTAGGCACAAACATCATTCCAGTGACTCTCTCAGAAGAAATCAATGCAGAGAAACCAATGGACCAAACACCAAGTCCAGTAACAAGTGAATACTGAATCACAGAGCAAATCGACTTAGCCCTGGGAATTCTTATTGACAATAAATACGAAGTCTCCCTTAAGAGGCTATGGAGCTCAGCTGAATCCAATAAAAAGAAGAAAAGGCAATGTGTAGAAAATATAGCCAATTAAATTCTACAAGAATACTCACCTCCACAATCAAGTCTTAACTTATCCACACAAGTTCCACCCTCTCACACACATGAACTCAAGTCAGTCCCGCAACAAACACCTAAAGAAATATGAATTCAAAAGAATTTAAAACCTTTAAAAAAGGGACAGAACCCACCTTGTAGAAGAGATTATTGACAACATCAAAAGGAAAAAGAGAAGTTAAAGACACAAACTGCATATCAAAATTTACAGGAGAATTTTCGGATTCCCTGCGGTGGGTTGGTGCCCTGCCCGGGATTGGTTCCTGCCTTGCGCACTGTGTTGGTTCCAGCAGACCTCCGTGACCCCGTGTTCGGATTCAACTAAGAAACTAAAGCTTTCACAGTAATGACTGAATCATCAATAGAATCATAAGATTCTCCTGTAAATTTTGATATGCAGTTTGTGTCTTTAACAGAATTTTTAATATTTTTCTTATACACTTACATACAGGTATGTCTATGTTGCTCGTCAACCGTATCCCTTGGGTCGACCAAACTCAGTTGCCTATTCTAATGTCACCCATGAGACATTTGCATGCTCCCCTTACATCTAAGACAAAAGTGCCCGGGTTTGGCTTGGGGCTTGTAATCATTATGAGATTCTCACTAAAGGAACTAATTGAAAACCCTTTATTGGTAAAAAGCTTGAAGGATATCTAATGAGTACAGTAGGCATCTTCTGCTAATAAGTTTTGAGAATGATTTTGTTCATCTAGGGGAAAGGCCTGCGATATTATGGCTGCCGTTTTTCCATTCATACCATTTTCCCATGATTCCTATTACGATTTCTATTCTTTGCATTTTAACAAATTGATGCACTTTTGGGATGATTGTATTATACTTTTCCTCCTTCGTCTTTATCGCCATTTTAGCTGTTTCATTTGTTTCAAACTTTTTTGTGATGTCCAAAATAATGGCTTTATATTTCTGCCACAGGATCAGGTTCGGTGTAAGTTTCCGTCCATTCTTCGTTTCAAATGAAGATTCCGTCACCCCCGGGCCCATCGAAAGGGAGTGGGGTTCAGATATCCAAATCCGGAGTGGTGGAGACGGGCGCCCTCCCCCCTCCCTAGGCGGGGGGGTGGAGGAGTCCAGTGCAGTGATGCAACTGATCCCGGAGAAGCCGGCGGGAGCCCCAGGGAGAGTTCTCTTTTCTCATTGAAGAGCAGGGCCACCCTGGAATAGGTTCGTCCCGAGAGAGGGGCCTGCGCCTTGGAAAACGATGCCCTTCCAGTGCCGTGCGGAGAGCTCTTGCCGGCCCTTGAAAATCCGGGGGAGATGGTGTAAATCTTCGGGATAAGGATTGGCTCTAAGGACTGGGTTGGTCAGGCTACATTGCTCTGACTTCCCATTGATCGCCTCAGCTGTGGCGCACATTGGCCTGTCTCCGATGCCCTACTTCCTCTCCCCGTCGTGGGGGGACAGGGGCCTCGGGGCCTGTGCATGGCCTTGGCTGATGCCTAGGAGCTTGCTTAGAACTGGTGCGGACCAGGGGACTCTGACTATTTAATTAAAACAAAGCATTGC
The DNA here is from genome assembly GCF_016835505.1 of Polypterus senegalus. NCBI lineage: Eukaryota > Metazoa > Chordata > Cladistia > Polypteriformes > Polypteridae > Polypterus > Polypterus senegalus. The sequence continues at coordinate 820,997 of NC_053164.1, forward strand.
AAGGGCCAGAAAGTGGTGTTAACGCGATGTGATTTCTGCCAAGTGATCTGAATGACAAACTGAAGAAATTCAATGAAGCGCGGGTAAGCGGCGGGAGTAACTATGAACAGCTGGGTCCCGGCCACTTACCTGTTCTGCACTACCTACTATCTAGCAAAACCAAAGCCGAGTTCTGGGCTCGGCAGGACAAACAAAGTTGGCTTCTCTGTAAAAATATGAAACATATGGAATTGACGGTGTTGAGGTATTCTCACAAATAGGCTGTGAATTTGCCCAGGATTCACAGTGACATGAACTGGGTGGCAAAGGGTGTTAAGCAAACATGACAAATATAAACATATATGTGAGTACCAAAAAAGAATTCCAGTTATTGGGAACCCACAACTGACTGTGGTTACTATCATCCAATTTAAATAATGAAAGACTTATAACAATCACTGAAGGTAGTACTGTCTTTGATCAGGAGCGCTGTACACATATTGCTGGTTGGTCTCCTAATACCTCTGTGTCCACTACCCAAAGGACACAGTTATAAGGACTGGGTTGATATACAACTTCCTCTGTTCCTGAGAGATATTTACACATGGATGTAATGTCTCAAATACCCTCCTTTACCTCAACCCAGGAGGTTAAGGTTGAAAATGATGGATGCAAAAGTTGCTCTGATTGAACTTGTCCCTAGAACACTTTAATAGTAATTGGTTAGTTATTCACTGTCGAAGAGCACCAGCAGATTAATTCGACATCTTACACACCGTGCATTCCCAATCCTATAAGTATTGTTGCAATTAGAATTATAAAATATTTATGCATATATAGCATTATTGCTAAATACTCTAATCTATTTATAATTTTCTCTCTTTTAGATTGGAGACCAACAATATGAGTGAAAACAAAATGAATTCCCTGACAATCTTTATCCCTGATGAAATATGTTATTGCCTCATTTGTGGAGACCTATTATGCTCCCTGCAACAGCTTATTAAACATTACAATATTAAGTATCATGAAGTCAAACGCTTCTTTAGATGCAATAAATGCTCCAAATCGAGCCTCAATTATCATTCAATCACCTGCCACCAGGCCAAATGTAAAATAAACAAGAAAAACCTTAAGACAAAATGCCTCACTTGTCCCACATGCGGGGATCAATTTAACAATGACAGAGGGCTGAGTCAACACATCAGACATCGCCATCTCAAAAGTGACACTGCAGTCTCAGAGGATGTTGAATGTTAGATGTCGGAATCCAATATAGAAGTAGAGGAATTCTCACTATTCATCTCTTCTCTTGAGTCGGTAGAGGTAAATATGATCTTACCACTACTTCGACAAAACCTTCTTATCGATGACAGCTTGGAACTAAAGATGAAATTTGGAAAGAAAGATTTGATACCCTAACAGATAGATTTGGTTGGAGGACACCACCAATCTTCTACTCAAGGAGCTTTTGGAAAAAGCTGATAACAAGAAAATTGAAAGGCGTAAACCCACCATACAATCTACCAAACAAGTACTTAAAAGAATTCTTAAGAAAGTACTTGTATAAGAGAACCCAAACATTATATAAAAGAGACAGAGGACACTTGGCCTCAGAGATCTTTGATGGCATTTCCTGTAAGAAATGCGAGATCTCATTGGATAAGATCTTTGATCACTTCAGTGGGATCTGGAGTGTACATGATGAGACAATTTCAAACCCCATCTTTATCCTGGCACACTTTATTAATAATACGGCATTTATTGCTCCTATATCGAAGACAGAAGTTCAAGCTGCAATCAAGCACATTAAGAACGACTCTGCTGCAGGTCCTGATGGCATAAATAAGCCTAACATTACTTCATTGGTCGACAGGAACATAACTTTAATGAAAGTATTTAACTTACGGCTGTTTGCGGGAGCCATTCCCGGAGTGTACAAAAAGGCCAGGACAGTTCTTCTGCCAAAATCCTTAGACAGCCAAAAACTGAATAATATTAATAACTGGAGACTGGTTACTATTGGATCTCTTATTACAAGAATTTTCTCAAAAACATTATATACAAGACTTAAGTATGGGATTAACCTAAGCCCCAGACAGAAGGGTTTCATGGATACGGCAGGCTGTGCCAAGAACATACAAACTCTACAAGGGCTCATTAATACCCATAAATATCACCAAAAATCCCTTGGAATGATCTTTATCGATTTTGAAAAGGCCTTCGACATGGTTTGTCATTCTTACCTATTTAGGCACTTACAACAACAGCAACATTTTTTTCAGTAGCACATTTTCATACAAACAGTAGCTCAAAGTGCTTTACATAATAAAGAATAGAAAAATAGTCAACATTAATTAACATATAATAAGAGTAAGGTCCAATGGCCAGGGTGGACAGAAAAAACAAAAAAAAAAAACTCCAGACGGCTGGAGAAAAAAATAAAATCTGCAGGGATTCCAGACCATTAGACTGCCCAGTCCCCTCTGGGGACTTAATAATAATAGTAATAATAATAATAACGGTGGCACAGTGGTAGTGCTGCTGCCTTGCAGTTAGGAGACCTGGGTTCGCTTCCCGGGTCCTCCCTGTGTGGAGTTTGCATGTTCTCCCCGTGTCTGCGTGGGTTTCCTCCCACAATCCAAAGACATGCAGGTTAGGTGGATTGGCGATTCTAAATTGGCCCTGGTTTGTGTGTGTCCTGCGGTGGGTTGGCACCCTGCCCAGGATTGGTTCCTGTGTTGGTTGGGATTGGCTCCAGCAGACCCCCGTGACCCTGTTCGGATTCAGCGGGTTAGAGAATGGATGGATGGATAATAATAATACATTTTATTTATACAAGGCGCCTTTCGGAGAACTCAAGGACACCAAACAAACAATAAATGAATAAATAAATACAAAACACAATTATAAACAACTTAAAACATCAGAAACTCTAAAAATTAAAACCAAACAAAACCACTATAATTAGGAGGAAGAAGATAAAGCCATTTTAAACAAAAGTGTTTTAAGTTTACATTTGAAAGATGAATATGATTTGATATTTCGGAGATCCGCAGGTAATGATTTCCAGTGCTTGGGAGTAGAACGGCTGAAAGCTCTGCTCCCCATGGTGGTCAGATGGGTGGAGGAAGAGGATCTAAGGTTACGGGATGGAATGGCAACATGTAGAAGGTCAGATCAGATATGGAGGTGCGAGGTTATGGATGGCCTTAAAAGTTAGTAGCAGAATCTTAAAATCAATACGAAACTTGATCGGGAGCCAATGAAGCTGCTGCAAGACCGGAGTAATATGGTGAGTAGATGGGATTCCAGTGATGATACGTGCTGCAGAATTCTGGACTAACTGAAGCTTGTGAAGAGATTTATTAGGGAGACCAAAGTGGAGTGAATTGCAGTAGTCCAGCCGAGAAGTGACAAGACTATGAACAAGAATGGCAGTAGTATGAGGAGTGAGGGAGGGACGAATTCGATTAATATTACGTAAGTGAAAGTAAGCAGACCAGGTGATGTTATTAATGTGACATTGGAAAGATAGAGTACTGTCGAGGATGACACCCAGACTCTTGACCTGAGATGATGGAGAAACAACAGAGTTATCAATAATAAAAGAAAGATTATTGATTTTGGATAATGATGATTTTGAACCAATGAGGAGAACCTCAGTTTTGTCACTGTTTAATTTAAGAAAATTTGAAAAGAACCAGGATTTAATTTCAGAAATGCAGTCAATAAGTGAGGGTGGTGGAAAAGAAGAGGTGGGTTTACCAGCAACGTAGAGCTGGGTGTCCTCAGCATAACAGTGAAAATTAATGTTATATTTGCGAAAAAGATTGCCAAGGGGAAGAAGGTAAATAATAAAAAAAGAGTCCCCAGGACAGAGCCTTGGGACACCAGAAGTAACAGCGGTGGGTTGGGATGTGAAAGTTTTAAGCTGTATGAACTGAGTGCGGCCTGAAAGGTAAGATCTAAACCAATCAAGTGGAGTGTGAGTAATGCCAATCAAAGATAATCTATTAAGGAGAGTGGTATGACAAATAGTATCAAAGGCTGCACTCAGATCAAGAAGGATGAGAATAGTGATTAGACCAGAATCAGCAGCCATAAGGAGGTCATTAGTAATTTTAACAAGTGCCGTTTCTGTACTATGAAGGGGGCGAAAACTAGACTGGAACTTCTCATATAGATTATTGTGAGACAAGTGGGTGTGAAGTTGGATAGCTACTATTATTTCAAGAATTTTGGAGATAAAGGGCAAGTTAGAAATGGGGCGAAAATTATTGAAATTAGTAGGATCCCAACCAGGTTATTTTAATATTGGGGTTATAGCAGCAGTTTTGAAAGATGAGGGAATAATACCAGTAGTAAGAGAAGAGTGAATGATGGCAGAAATAAGAGGGACTAAAGAGGGGAGGCAGGCTTTAACCAAAACTGTAGGCAGGGGGTCCAGTTGACAAGTCGATGACTTGGATTTGCAGATCAGATCTGAGATTTCAGAGGAAGTGGGAAGCTGGAAAGAAGAGAAAGAGTGAAGAGGTGAGTGTAGTTCAGTAGAAATACAGAAAGGATCTGGACCAAGGTGCTGATGTATCTTTTGGATTTTCTCATTGAAAAAAGACATAAGAGAATTACAGAAGGCAGTTGAGTTAAGGTGGGATGGTAAAGAGTCTGGAGGTTGTGTAACATTATTAAGTAAAGAAAACAAAGACTTGGTGTTACCTGTATTACAAGTAATTAACTGAGTGTAATAATTAGATTTGGTTTGAGCTATACAATCCTTGTAATAGAGTAGATGATTTTTATACATCTCTTTGTGGACAAAGAGTCTGGTTTTTGAAACAACCTTTCAAGTTGCCTGCCTTTAGCTTTCAGAAGCCGAAGTTCAGGCGTAAACCAGGGGGCAGAAAAGGAAAAAGAAATAGATCTGTTTTTTAGCGGAGCCAGAGAATTAAGAATACCATTAAGATAAGTGTCATAATATGAGACCAGTTCTATGGGAGAGGATAAATTATAAAAGTCCATTTGCGAATCAATTTTAGAAGACAGCAAATTCAAGTTGATATTCTTAATGTTACGAAAGGCTATGAGACGTGGAAGCTTAGGAACAGAAAAGGTAAGTTTAGCGTTGAATGAGATGAGAAAGTGGTCGGTTATAGTGAGTTCATCTGCTGTAAGATCAAAAGGAGCAACACCAGAGCAGCAAATCAGGTCCAAAATATGTCCTTTACAATGAGTAGGAACATCAGTGTGCTGTTGGTATCCAAAACTCTCAAGGCAAGATAATAAGTCTCTAGTGAGAGGGATATTGATATTGTCCAGATGTATGTTAAAATCCCCCAGCAGAATTATATTTGGAGTAATTACAGATAGATTGGTAAGGAAGGTAGCAAGATCATTCAAAAAATTGTTGTTAGACTTAGGAGGACGGTAGACAGTTGCAATGATGATTGGAACTGGCCCAGACAGTTGACACACAGTCGATTCAAAAGAGCTAACAGCAGGAGCAGGCAACGGCAGGACTTTCCACTTCTCGCGATAAATTATCGCAACACCTCCTCCACGGCCAGATTGGCGGGGTTGACAAGTGTAAACCAACCTCGGGGGCATTCATTAAGTTGTGAAAAGTCTTGAGGTTGCTGCCAAGTCTCAGTTAAACAGAGAAAGTCAAACTTACGGTCAATGAGGAGATCCTGAATGAGATGTCCCTTGCTCGTAAGTGAGCGGATGTTCAATAGACCAAAGCTGACAATGTTGCTGTCGCATTTGACAGTGGTGTTAGTCGACCGAGCTAAGCTGGCCAACACGCTATGGTCAGCGTTCCTATCTGTGTTATGTGGAGGGTGCCGAAAATCAGACCAAAAAGAGTTAATTCCTTTCGAGGCGTCTGTTCGGAATCTCCGGCGGGACTCACGATGGATGTATCTCCGACGAGGGAGAAGTATGACATCCGGGTCGAAATATAGCACCGACAGCAAAGGCACAGACTGGAGAAGACGCAGTCGAAGCAGCTCAGCAGCTGGGTACTGGAGGAGGCAATTCGCAGGTTGAATAACGAGCGACAGAAGACTCCAAACAAACAACCAAGCAAAAATCCTACCAGTCCACATTGTAGGCGAGGAGGCCGCAGGCAGCTCAGACGTGCAGAGAATAAACCGGTAAGTTTCAAACGAAACGGAGGTTAGGCTGAAGCTAAATGCAGACACAGCATATAATATATAGCATATATAGCCGCGCAGAGATGTCAGCAATATGGCAAAAGAAATACCATCAAAATCAATATTCTAGTTACCGGCAAGCAGCGGCGACCAGTCCTGCCAGCGTTCACTCAACCGGAAGTCTAGGCTCAATGAACAATGACTTAGGAATCATGAGGCTTGATGCCCATATATCCCAACTTTTCAGGGATATGTACTCTGGTGCATCCATGTCTGTGGAAAATTATGAAGGCAGCACCAATGATATTACCCTGAAAAGAGGAGTTAAACAGGTTGATGCCCTTTCTCCCCTGTTCTTTAATATAGCCATCGACCCATTGATACACAGGTTGGAGACAGAAGGAAAGGGTACCATGCTTGGCGAAGCGCGTATAACAGCGATGGCCTTCGCTGATGACTTAGTCATCATAAGCAATACCTGGTACGGTATGAAGACCAATCTTAACATTTTAAAAGGAGTTCTGCAGAGAATCTGGACTCAAACTGCAGCCGGCCAAATGTAAAGGATTCTTCTTTACCTGGAAGAAACGGAAAATGGTGGTCAAAAAGCCCAACCTGTGGAAAATTGAAGGTATGGAGATAAAAAGGATTTCATCCAAAGTCCCAGTGAAATATCTTGATGTTAAAGTAGAACTCAGGAAAGGGGTTTTCATGGATGATCCTATGACTGAATTAGAAAGATGGAGCCACTTTATTGGCAAAGCTCCCTTAAAAGAATTCCAAAAGATTAACCTATTTAACCAATACGTGATTCCTCGCCTGTTATATTCCTAATTTAACACTCAATTTAATCTTATGACCATAAGGAAACTAGATACCTTTATTAGGAAACCTATCAAAGGGTGGCTGCATCTCTTCCCAAAGCACCACCAATGGAATTATATTTTCCAGCAGAACCAAAGGAGGATTAAGTGTCCTTAAATTGGAGACCATTATTCTTAAAACCTCCTCTAAATCTCTTGGGAAACTCTTATAGGCAGAGGACCCAATTCTGAAAGAAACTTGCATACAGAATAAAGTACCTGTACAATCAAAAAACCTTTGGAAATTGATGGGTGGACATGCCTCCAATTTTCCTAATGACGATGCCATTGCAAATATCTGTAGAAACCGGGATTGGTCTCGTCCGATGCGAGAGATGGACGTCTGAAGTGGAGCTCCGCTAGCAGTGGTGCTATTTTTCATATTATTTGCTTATTATTCTGAGATATCCTGTATTTATTCAACTCGAGAGGGACTGCTACAGTATATGTAAGCACATATAAATATGGCCAGCAAGAAGGGGGGTTCGAAAGAATCGAAAACTAAAGCTACATCCAGGCTGCGATCAGCAAGCCCCAGTTCAAGATATGGCCTATCAGAGACAGACCTGGATCAGATGGGCGAAAGCACAGACTCCTCGGGACCACGGTCCGCTACATCGTCGCCGGCTGAGAGCGAAAAGGGGAGCGAAGGTGCGATCGTGAGTGCAGATGTGGGTAGCTCGCCGATTGGAGAAGATTACCTGAAACTGGAAAGTGCTGGGAAGTCCGCGGCTTCAGTTACGCAATTACGCGGGCCTGGAGCAGCGGGGGCACCGGATTCAGCAAAGTCTGCTGCTTCATCTACGGTACAAGAAGGCACAATTGAGCTATCTGAACTGAAAATGTTGCTCGCTGAGCTCACACAAGATATAAAGAAAAGCGAGAAGGCTAATGAGAAAGCAACGGCAAAGGCACTTGAGAGACTGAAACAGGAATTGAAACAGGAGATGAAACAGGCCAATGAATGGCTGCGTCAAGAGGTGCAACTTGAACTTCGACAGGTGCTGGGTAAAATTGAAGAGCGCATTCAGGAAAACTCAGTTAAACTGAGCACGCTTGCTGATCAATTGGAGCATCTTAAGGAGACATTCACGAATCGGATCGAAATGGCGAACATTTAGCTGCCAGTGCCGAGGAAAGAGCAGTAAATGTCAGTTCGAATGTAAAAACTCGAGAAAAACTTGGAGACAGACTGGCTGCTTTAGAAGATGGGAGTAGAAGGTATAATGTCAGAATTGAAGGCCTGCCGGAGAATCGAGAAAGTTCAAACCCTGTGAAATTCGCAGCTGAACTTTTTTCTAAAATAATCGGGGGCGACTTTAAAGCAGAATCTGAGATAGCAGCGGCTTACACGTCGCGATCAAACACCGTCAGACCCGACCAAGATGTTTTATAGTTCGTTTTGAACGATTATCATTTAAGTTAGAGGTGATGGAACTCCTCAGAAACAAGGAAGATATTATATATGAAAATAGCCACATTCGTATCTTCCTGACTTCTCTCCAGCAACAGCTATTAAGCGCGCAGCCTTCTATAATATTAAACAGCGGCTACGGCAAGCCAGTGTCAAATACAGCCTCCTGTATCCGGCAAAACTGAAAGTGGAATGGCAGGGTCATTTCTATGTCTTCACTAGCAAGGAAGGAGCAGAAAATGAATTAAGAAAGCTGATCCCGGGACTATTCTGATACATAATAGTGAGTCATGGCGGTAAATGATAATGCTAGGATTAATAATCTACTGTCTGATCTATTCGTTTTAAAATACGGGTTTTTTTATCAGCATATATTCTCATATATTTTTATTATTACTTAGTATTACTAGGGCTCTATATGTTTATGTTTTATTGTGCTTAATTACTTTTCCTCCTTTTTTTCTTTTTCTTTTCTAATTATTTCATGTTACCCTAAATGAGACTGTTCAATATCATATCCTTGGTTTACTGTTATTGCTATTACTGCATTAAGACTTGTTATGCTTATTTTGGACACATCTTTAACACCATCACCCGGGTTTATTATCTGGGGGTATCATCTTAATGCACTAAAATTGCTGAAGATTATATATATATCTTAAGTGCAAATTCTTTCTTTTTTTTTTCTTTTAAAGACTATATTGGTAACAGATATCGCTATCTTTTAACCTAAAGCGCCACTGCATGGGGTCTTGTTGTGCTTTGGACGTGCTCTGTCTCTGGGTATGTCAGAGGACTGGGACTGCGTGAAGTGGGTTTTAGGCTCACTTGGGGAGGCAAAAGGGAGGGTGGGGGTTAAGTGGGGGAGAAAGAGAGCAGGCCTGATCTATACCTAATCTATCATCTCAATCTTTATAATTATAACTATCAACGTAATAATAAGCTGCATGGCAACAACTCTTGGGGAAATAGGAAATTAAGACCTAAACTATTTCAGTTAAGACTATAAAATGACATCAAAAACTCAGAATCAGTGTCTCCATGATGGGACAGTTAACTTCGTAAGCTGGAATGTTAAAGGCCTGAATCACGAATTAAAGAGAAAGAAAGTACTTTCTCACCTAACAGGTCTAAATGCTAAAATAGTATTTTTACAGGAAACCCACTTACTAAGCAAGGATCAGTTCCGGCTGCAAAAGACTGGACTGGCCAAATGTTCCATTCTAGTTTTACAAAGAAAACTAGAGGGTGGGAATTCTCATACATAGAACAGTACCATTTGTAGCATCAGATGTAGTATTGGATCCTGAAGGGAGATATGTGATGGTCATGGGAGACTTATCTAACTGTAAAATGATTTTGATAAATGTTTATGCACCTAATGTTGATGATAAGGAATTTATACAAAATTTATTTGCATCCATTCCCAATCTGAACACTCATAAAGTTATAATGGCTGGGGACTTTAATTGTGTTTAAATCCACTTTTAGATAAGACTTCCTCCACAGGGGGAACGGCAACTAACACCGCAAAGATAATTACAAAGTTTATAACTGATCACAACTTATCAGATCCCTGGAGGTTTTTAAACCCAAATTCAAGAACATATTCTTTCTACTCACCAGTACATCATTGCTACTCAAGGATTGATTACTTCTTTATAGATAATAACTTCTTGCCTAAGATTAAATCTTGTAAATACGATGCTATTGTTATTTCAGACCATGATCCTATGATCTTGGAGCTGAAATTACTAAGCCCCATACACTCACCCGCAGATGGCGCTCAACCGCTTCTATTAGCTGACGAGAATTGTACTGAATTTATATCCAAACAAATCAAATTCTTTCTAGAGACAAATACATCCCCTGAGATCTCTGCAGGAATACTCTGGGAAACTCTTAAGGCCTTCTTAAGAGGACAGATTATCTCATATCTTTCCCACAGAAATAAATCCAAGCAAGAAAGTAGCAGAGATAAAAGCGAAATTACTAAAATAGATGAAGAACATGCCAGACTACCAAGCGAGACTCTACATAAGAGGAGGCAGGCTCTACATTCAGAATTAAACCTCTTGACAACTAAAGAAACTGAACAACTAATTTACAAATCCAGACATCATTATATGAACATGGAGAGAAAGCTAATAAGCTTTTAGCTCAACAAATTCACAAGCAAGATGTACATAACGCAATCTCGGTAATCACTAACACGAACGGAGATAAAATCATCGAACACAAAAATATAATGCACACTTTCAGAGACTACTATAAATCCCTATATACTACTGAGTTTAAAGAAGACAATATACAATCTAATGCATTTCTGGATACATTACAGATACCACAAATTGACGCTTTTAGTGTGGAGGAACTTGATAAACCTCTGTCATTATCAGAATTACTAGATGCTATAAAGTCACTCCAAGGTGGAAAAGCAGCAGGCCCTGATGGCTACCCTGCAGAGTTTTACAAGAAATTCTCCGCTCAGCTAGCTCCCTCCTATTAGCAACATTTACAGAAGCCAGAGATAACCAATCTCTTCCACAAACCTTTCGCCAAGCACTAATCACTGTCTTTCCAAAACAAAATAAGGACTTATTACAATGTGCATCATACAGACCAATTTCACTTCTGAATAACGACGTTAAAATACTCTCTAAAATCATAGCTAGAAGGATGGAGAAAGTGCTCCCTCGTAATATCACAAGACCAAACTGGATTTATTAGGGGCCGACACTTATCTTCAAATCTTCGACGCCTGTTTAATGTAATATACTCACCAACTAAATCAAACACCCCAGAAATATTATTATCATTGGATGCAGAAAAAGCATTCGACATGATTGAATGGAAATACCTTTTTACTATTTTGGAGAAGTTTGGGTTTGGCCCGAACATTTGTGCATGGATTAAATTACTGTATACTAACCCAGAAGCTTCAGTTTGCATCAATAACATTTGCTCAGACTACTTTAAACTAGAGCGTGGCACAAGACAAGGATGCCCTTGTCACCGCTGCTGTTTGCATTGCCATTGAACCACTGGCAATACATTGTCGAAATACTGATCAGATAAAGGGGATTAGCAGAGAAGGACTGGAACAGAAAATCTCATTATATGCAGATGATATGGTACTGTATATATCGGACCCAGAAAATTCTGTGCCTGCAGTCTTAGCAGCACTCACAGAATTTCAAAAGCTCTCTGGTCTCAGAATTAATCTGAATAAAAGTGTACTCTTTCCAGTGAATTCTCAAGCATATAATATTAGATTAGACACCCTACCTTTTATCATTGCAGAACAGTTTAAATACCTCGGGGTAAACATCACAAGTAAACATAAAGCTCTTTATCAACAAAATTTCATCGTCTGCATGGAAAAAATTAAACAAGACTTGCATAGATGGTCAACCCTTCATCTCACACTAGCTGGAAGAATTAACACTGTTAAGATGAATATTCTTCCTAAGCTCCTTTTTTTATTTCAAAACATCCCAATATACATTAATAAATCATTCTTTAAGCAATTAGATTCAACAATAACCTCATTTATTTGGAATTCTAAACATCCACGCATCAAAAGAGCGACCCTACAAAGACAAAAGGCAGAAGGTGGCATGGCTCTACCTAACTTCCAGTTTTATTACTGGGCAGCAAATATACAGGCGATAAGAACCTGGACACAAATAGAAGAACATACACAGGCATGGACCGCAATAGAAGTAAAATCCTGCAGTACTTCTTTGTATTCCTTGCTCTGCTCCAATAAACACACGTTATCGGCAATACACTAATAACCCAATTGTGCTCCACTCACTTAGAATCTGGAACCAATGTAGAAAGCATTTTAAGACGGAGAAGCTTCTATCTGTGGCACCCTGCAAGAGAACCACCTCTTTCAACCTTCACAAACATATGCAGTTTTAATATCTGGAAAAATTTGGAATTAACTTGCTTAGAGATCTTTATATAGACAACGTCTTTGCATCCTATGAACAATTACATTCCAAATTTAACATTCCAGCTACACATTTCTTTCACTATCTTCAAATCAGGAACTTTGTTAAACAGAACCTTCCAGATTTTCCTCATCTTGCACCCTCATCCACGCTGGAAAAATATTGCTCAATTTCAAGGAGTTAGACTCCATCTCTACAATATATAAAATCATTTTACAATCCCTTCCTTTCAAAGATCCAAGAGGACACTGGGAAAAGATCTCTCAATTAATATATCAGAAAAGGAGTGGAAAGTAGCAATGCAGAGAATTCACTCGAGCTCTATAGTCGCAAAGCATACAATTATACAACTCAAAATTATATATCGAGCACATCTGTCTCGACTAAAACTCTCAAAATGTTTCCAGGGCATGATCCAACCTGCAACGTTGCAACCAAGCCCCAGCCTCACTGGGTCACATGTTCTGGGCCTGCACCAAATTAACATTATTCTGGACAAAAATTTTAATTACCTCTCAGACAGCCTTGGACTCACAATCCCTCCTAACCCATTAACAGCTGTGTTTGGGGTTCTTCCAGAGGGCTTAAAGTGGAGAAGACAAACAAATTGTGATTGCATTCACTACACTGTTGGCACGCAGACTTATTCTGATAAACTGGAAGAACCCAAACTCTCCTCTTTAAGTCAGTGGGAAACTGATGTGTTATATTATTTGAAATTGGAAAAATCAAATACTCAGTTAGAGGATCTGTACAGACTTTTTCAAAACATGGCAGGATCTAATCATTAATATTTTAAAATAAGTTTATAAAGCACAGAAAATTTATTAATTTAGGTATTTTTACAAGCCTTAAATCTTACACCGTTTGGCTTGCTCTCTCTCTCAGGGTGGGGATCGATCTGTTCTTAACATAATTCTTTTTTTTGTAAAAACTTGATTGCTATGTATTGATTGTAATAAAATTAATAAAATAAATTAAAAAAAGTAATAAAAAAAAAAAGAAACTAGTTATCAGTTGAAGTCCCAGCCAAGCTCTGTGACTTGCGACAGGTAGAATTTGATACCTGGATGAAGCTACCTGTGCAAGGACAAGGTATTGAATTATTTGAGAAGGATAAAGTGAGTAATAGTTGGCTGTATGCTCACAGTTGGATGAAGCAGGGGAAATACATTGCCACCTTACAAGTCAGAGCAAACGTCTTTCCAATCAGTGAAGCTACCAATAGAGGCAGACAGAAGCCCTCATACTGCAGAAAATGCAAAATTGCAACAAAATCGCTGTCACATATTTTGGGGCAATGTCCAGGGATGCAAAAAGAGAGAATTTCAAGGCATCATAAACTGTGCAATCTATTTAAAACTAAATGTGAGGCACACAATTGGACTGTACACAAAGAACAATCTATTAAACTCAATAATGGAACATCCTTATGACCTGACCTTATCCTGGTCAAAGATGATAAAGCCATTGTCGTAGATCTCAGTGAGGTATGAATATGACATGGAGGAAGCTTTTAGAGCTAAAACCTCTAAAGAACATAAATATGAAATCATAACTCAAGCTGTGAGAGATACCTTTAGAACCAAGGATGTTTAGACATTTGGCTTGGTGGTTTTAGCAAGAGGGAAGTGGCATGACTTCAACAATAAACCACTCAAGTCGGTTGGACTCTCTGCCTCCAGGATTCTGTCATTCTCCAGGCTCATGAGCAGGAGAAGCTTATTATACTCTGGACATACTCACTGCCTTCACTAAATAACTCTGGATAAGTGACAGAATCGAACAATTTGGTCTAATTTGGTTCAATTGGAAATTGATGTACACAGTTCTCAAACTCAGTTCAATTGTTAATTGATTCATTAATTGCCATGCTCATACAGTACATGGCCAGTTAATCTTACTTAACTATATTCGTTATACAATTAACCAATATGCTAACATAATCCAAGTGATCATTCTTTCACACCTAAATTTACAATCATGCATCTTAATAAGAACATTTTGCGACAGTCCTATTCCAATTTCCATCCACTATGATCTTAACCATATCATATAGAGGACTGGGACAGGAATAGTACCATATCAAGTTCCTGAATATGGGTCTTCATGACCATTGATTGCTGAGATCATCCCTGGCTATGATCCAATGAATGCCTCCCTGGCTGTGTAACTCCTGAATCCCTCCCTGGCTGCGTTCCAAACATCTACGGGAATCTTGTAATGATTACTTCACCCTAGCCATACCTCTGCGGCTATGCAGCCTTGGATGCGATGGGGTGCATGCAACTTCCCTTAGATGACTGAGGACTAGGTTAGTTAATGAAGGCTGACCTGAGGGGCACAACTGACGAGCAATATTTATAACTCGGAAAAGGCTTCACCACGAAGCTCTTAACTAGCCAAATGCCTCATCATCTAATCAGTGATGTGCATGAATGGATGAACGAGATTCCCACTGTCCCTACCTACTATCTAGCAAAACCACAGCCAAGGGAATGAGCTTGGCAGAATCAGCGTGGAAAGTAGACCTTGTTGATATTAAGGCTGCAGTTTTTCCATTCATACCATTTTCCCCTGGCCCCTATTACGATTCCCTTAGTTTCTACTTCTTTGCATTTTAGGAATTGATGCACTTCTGGGATGATTGTATTATACTTTTCCTTCTTCGTCTTTGTCGCCATTTTAGCTGTTTCATTTGTTTCAAACTTTATCGTGATGTCCAAAATAATTGCTTTATGTTTCTGCCATAAGATCAGGTCCGGTCTAAGTTTCCGTCCATTCTTCGTTTCAAATGAAGATTCCCAGAACGTGACCCAATTGCAGTCTTCACACTTTACAGAGTTTATGATGTATTGTTATTATTTGTTTTTGGACGTATGGGCATTGGCCGAGAATATGTGATAGCATTTCTATGTCTTTCCAACAGCCTTTATATTATTATAACTGTAGTGCAAGTTTACAGTGAGGTGATTGTAATTATAAGTCCAAACAGTTCTACAAGGTGTACTTGAAAATCCAGGAGAGATGGTGTAAATCTCGCCTCGGGCCGTACCCATATCCGCAGCAGGTGTCCAAGGAGAACAGCCTCTGGCATGTTACAATAATGTAGGTAAGGGGAGTCGGCAAGCCTGATCCGTAACTTTGGTATAAGGATTGGCTCTAAGGGCTGGGGTGCAAAGTGAGGCTGGGCACGTGCCACGACTGGACGCACACCAGGCCCTTCCCATGGATCCCCTCTGGATCGCCTGCCTCTGACACTCTACCTCCTCTCCCCGTCGCAGGGGGGCAGGGGCCTGGGGGCTGGCACCTAGCAGCTGGCTTAGAACTGGTGCGGACCAGGGGAATCTGACTGTTTAATTAAAACAAAGCATCACGAGGGTCGGAGAGTGGTGATGATGCAATGTGATTTCTGCCCCATGCTCTGAATGTCACAGTGAAGATATTCAATGAAGCGCGGGTAAACTCTTCCCTATCTACTATCTAGTGAAACCAAGGCCGAGGTATGGGCTCTAATGGGCAAACAATACTGGCTTCTGTGTTATAAGGATGAAACATATGGAATTGAGAGCAATGAGAAGTATTCCCACAATAACAGGCTGTGAATATGTCCAGGATTCACAGTTACATGAACTGGGTGGTGAAGGGCAATATCATCTCAGTTACAAACTAAGTCACACATGTATGTTTCTAATTCCTTTAGGAGTGACCCAAGCGATGATGGAATTCGATGAGAAACGGAATGAAAGACCCAATTCAGAATAACATCACACATGGGTGCAGTACCATCAAGAGATTCCAAGCAAATGGGAACCGACAACTGACTGTGGCTACCATCATCTAAACTAACCAATAAAAGACTTTAATAACAAACCATTGATTGATTTATATTTATATAAAACTGGAGCACTTCACACATATTGCTGATAGGCCTCCATACACCTCTGTCTCTTACCCGAGGGACATAGTTGTAAGGCTCGAGTTAATATATGATTCCCATGTTCCTGAGAGATAATTACACATGGATGTAATGTCTCAAATACCCTCCTTTACCTCAGCCCAGGAGGTTAAGGTTGAAAGAAATGGGTACAAAAGTGTCTCTGGTGGGACTTGTCCCTAGAACACTTAATAGATCTAGGCTAGCTCACTGACTTCGGGAGAGCATTAGCCTTATTAGATCAACATTAAACACATCGTACATACCCAATCCTATGAGTATTGTTGCATTATAGAAATGTATAAAGATATGATGATTAAGCATATAATAATATTAATACATACAAGAATACTATGTGTTCTGATCTATTTATATTCTTCTTCTTGATCTAAAATGGTGGCCAATAAAATGAACAAGAAAGCCAAAAATACCCTGATGATTACCATCCCCGAAGATGTATATTATTGTCTCAGTAGTGGAGATCTGGTAGACTCCCTGCAAAGGATTATCAGGCACTACAAAATTAAGCATCATGATGTCAAAATCATGAAAAAGGTGCTTAAAACTGAGCTGTAACTATCACGCCATTGCCTGCCACCAGGCCAAGTGCAGGACAGGCAAAAAACACCATAGGGTCAATCGCCTCACCTGTCCGACCTGTAGTGACAAATTTAATGATAGCAGAAGCTTGGGCCAACATGTGAGACACTGACACTTGGAAAGTGATATGGCAGTCACTGAAGACATTGATCAAGGTGTCGCCAAATCACATGTCGAAGACTATGAGTACTCCTTGTTCATCTCATCGTTTGAGTCTGTGGAAATCAACATGACTCTACTATTGCTCCGACACAAACTAATTACTGAAAACGGCTTCAAACTCAATTTAGCCAAATTATGGATTGAGAAATTTTGAAAATCCCACAGATAAGGAGATTTGGTTGGAGGAGACCACAAGTCTCCTTCTAAAAGAGCTTATTGATAAAGCCAGAAACAAGAAGGTAGATGCATTCAAACCTAATATGCCCTCTACCAAACATGTACCTAAGCGAATTATAAAAAAAAAAAAATACATGTACAAAAAAAAGAGATCCTGGATGGCATAACCCAAATTAAGCATGAAATCTCACATTGAGTAAGATTTTTGAACACTTTGATGGAATATGGGGAGCGCACAGCGAGACGGCCTCTAACCCCATCTATATTCCAGCCCACTATGTGGTCATCTCTGTCTTCCTTGCACCGATTTCGAAAGCTGAAGTACAAGCCGCCATTAAACATAAAATCTGACTCTGCAGCCGGTCCTGATGGGATCAACAAGCAGCATATTATATCCTTGGAAAAAGGGAACGAAACTCTATCAAAGGTTTATAATCTATGGCTTCTGGCAGGAGCTATTCCTGGTGCTTTTAAAAAGGCCAGGGGCCTCATGTATAACGCCGTGCGTAGAACTCGCACTATAACATGGCGTAAGCACAAAAGCCGAAATGTGCTTACGCACAGAAAAATCCAGATGCAGGAATTTGTGCGTACTCCAACTTCCACGTTCTTCCGCTACATAAATCCCCATCAGCGTGAAAACTAACGCTCGTGCATGCGCATTATGTAACGCCCCAAATCCTCCCAGAATTACGCCTATTTGAATATGCAAATCAATATAAATCACCCTTAAGCGCAGCC